>NW_012156463.1:20899-95939 GCF_000151545.1 Saprolegnia parasitica CBS 223.65 | reverse complement strand
ATGCGCGCGCTCCAGATTGCCAAGCTCAAGATCTTCCCCGGCGACGAGCACACGTTCCAGGCGGAATTGGGCGAGAACCCCAAGTTCCTCTAAATTTAATAGGCCCTAGCACGGACCCGGCGACAATAGATAGACGTGTTTGCCGTCGTGTGCCGCTAGCTCGTTCTTGGCCACGGTGCAGCTGCAGCACGCGCCCTCACAGAGGACTACTGCACTACTGTACCAATATCGTGTCTTCCAAGCTGCAGGTCCCATCCTGCCCCGTCCAGAGACGTGCCACGTCGTGGTACCGCGGAGAGGAAGAGTGCTGCCGTATGCGATTGCTCCAGCACAGAATCCAATGGCCCCACTGTGCACTGCAATTCTTAGTGGCCATCTACAGTCTGTGCCGGGTCGGTGTCGGAAAGCAGGAGGTGGGAGCTTAAATTATGGGTCATTAGCACCGTCGCCACGCACGTGGAGCTGCGCGGTTTAGTGGCAAAATCAAAAAATACAACGGGCGGTGTCGCCGTTAGCGGCCGCGGGTCGGGGCTTGCGCAAGCGAGCTTAGAAAGCCCGCGACTTCGAGCACGTCGCCCGTGTCGGAAGGCGGCTTGGTGGCAAAGTAGGCGTTGGCGTGGTTGCGCACCTGCTCCGTCGACTTGGTCTTGACGTGCTCTTGCACCTTCTTCCACTTGCGCCCATAGCGCTTGAGGCCGTCGACAAAGAGGTCGTGCTCCTCCGCGCTCCATTTCGCACGCTTGGCATCCTTGTTGGTCGGCGCAATCGAAAAGTCAAACGAGGCTTGCGGCCCCGCAGGAGTCGTTAGCGAGGGCTCGTCGCGGCCATGGTACTTTTGCAGCTCTTCGCAGCTAATCATGGCCAGCGCGTCGACGCCAGCAAAGCCATCGCTGCTAGGCGACTTGCGCTTCTTGTTTGTGGGCGCCAGCACTAGGCGATGCGATGAGAATTGACCCGAGACAGAGATCGCAATGCTACCGGCGGTACGGGACGATCGCTTCGACGCCTTGGCAGCTGTAGCGTCGGGCGAGGACGACGGAAGCCGCGTCGCCGTCACGCCGTGTTTCGCTTGAAACGCCATGATCTGCTGGGACGCAAAGGTCTCGTGCAACTTGCGCTTGGCCAAGTTTTCTTGCTTGCGCCGCGTCATGTCGAGGATGCGCTTGCGGAGAAGGAGCTTGATGTCGGCGTCCGAGAGGTCCTTGATGCGGTTCTCATACGGGTTGCCCGAGAGACCCGTCTTGTACACTTGGGGCGGAATGCTGGTTGTGTAGTACCGGTTGCTTGGCGACACATCGCGCAACTCGAACGGCAGGCTCGTTGCTTCGGTCGGGACCGCGGCCTCCTTGGCAGTGGCGCATGGCGACGAGGCCTACATAGGGCGTAAGCGGGCCGCCGTCGGCGGAGCGTGCGTACCGTGCCATTGCCATTGCCCACGAGGCTGTTCTCTTTTGCATTGTTGCAGTGGCCAGCCGCCGTCTGCTGCAGCTTCTCAGCCAAGAGCGACACGCACACAGAGCTCTTCATCGTCTCGATCGAGCGCAGGTCCTTGCCGCTCATCATGGTCTTGTAGTACGCGGTGGCATACTCGTACACTTCCTGCACACTCTTCGAGTCGATGGCCCGCGAGATGCGGTTCCAGTCGGAGCCAAACTCGGCGAGCGCATCGGCGAACTTGACGCGCTCGTCGTCGCTCCATCCATGGTGCTCCATGATCATCATGCTGCTGCTGCTCGTCGTCGTCGTCGCTGGCTGTACAGAGACCGCGGTACCGGCAAAGTCCCGACTGCCACGGTTTCCAGAACCGCGGCCCGAATTCGATATTATTAAAAATACGATTTCGTTTTCTCCTCTTCGCGCCTTGTACTTGTGCTTTGTGGGAAGCATAAAATCAGTCGAATTAAATATGCTCTTTTTCTTTTTTCAACCACCCGCCACCTGGATTGGCCAGTTCGAGTACGGAGCCCTACCCCTATCGTAATGCTGGCGGCCTCAACCTTTTTTGACTTGGGCTTTATATGCCCTCGGCCAGGACGGCCTTTCGACCAATCGCAGGGCGCCAATTAACGTTTTGCGATCCTAGGTCCCACGGTAGCCGACAGAGAAGGAGATCTTCCGACGGTCGCAAGTGCTTCACCGAGGTTGGGCGTCAGACGAGTATCACAGTCGAGCGTAGTCGCCATACCTCACCAAGGATCCTTTGTTCGGTTGATTGCGGTTGAATGCGGTTGATTGCGGTTGGCGGGAACGCGTCGCGCCTGTCGACGGATTTCAGCCAATCCGTAACGTCCTTTCATGATAAATAGTTGTGATTGGCGGAAAAGTATACACGCCACAGATTGGCTCCACCTGCCGCCCATCGTCGTGCTCTGCATCAGCCGGCTTATAGTGGCTGCCTCTGCACACGAAACAGGTTAAATTTTACTGCTATAGCATCCAATAGGGTTAAAACCGTGGACGCGACGGGTTCAACCTGAGCCCTCCTTGACAGCACTGGGTTTAACTATGTTTAAACAAGTAAAACGCCGATGCGTTTGCCATGGACGTAAAAAACACACGCCGTTCAAAACCTTGTACGGTCGTAACGGTACATTGCTTGAATGTACGTACGTTCAAGCTTGGTATTTGTGAGCAGATACAGCCGTGTGCACGTACGATGTACGGCAACACGAAGTGAGGGACTGGCTGTTGAAAACAGGTCGCAGTTTTTTTCGCGATTCCAACAGGCGACCATGCCCCGCCCCGCGAGCAACGTTTGGATTCACTTCCGGCGCGATGAAGTCGGGAAGCGGGCCATCTGCAAGTACTGCCACCACAACATGGTGAGCCTCGTCACGCGCATGCGCCACCACCTCGCCAAGCGCTGCACGGACGTCCCGCCCTCGATCCGCGCCGACATCATTACGGGCGAAGAGGCGCTCGGCGCCGCCAAGCAGGCGTCGGCCATGGGCCTGCACGCGGCCGACGCGCTGAGCCTCCACAACGCGGCGCAGTTTGCCAACATGACGACGCAGTACAAGCCGGCCATGATGAAGCGCGATGCGCCGCCGGCCGACCCGAAGAACAAGAAGCCGCGCAAGGCACTGCCGCCCGCGAGCAACCCGGCGCTCGAGCGCCACGACATGCAAAGCTACCTGGCCAAAGCGATCTTTGGCGCCGGGCTGCCTGTCTCGGTCATCGACCATCCGTGCTTTACAGGCCTCATGAAGCGCATGTACCCGCTGTACCAGAGCCCGGGCAATGCGGTCTTGACGACGACGCTCCTCGACAACGAGTTCCACGCCATGTCGTCGCAGGTGCGCGCGGACGTGGCCGAGACGGTCTTTCTCTGCCTCGGCGTCGAGAGCTGGTCCTTTGCGAGCAACCGGTCGGTCATCTCGTACTCGGTGCACTCGCCGACGCCGGCCGTGTACGCGATTGAAAACACACGCGAAGCGCCGCATGTGCCCATGATGCTTTTCGAGCACATGGAAGCGACGATCAATGCGATTGGCATCGAGAAGGTCGCAACGATCGTCGCCGACATCAGCGTCAACATGAAGCAAGCGTGCGACGTGCTCCAGGCGAAATTCACACACCTCACGATCCTCCCGTCGTGCGCCCATGCGATGGAGGCGCTCGTCGCCGAAGTGCTGTCGCTGCCGACGTTCCAGCCGCTCCTGCGGGTCTGCAGTACGGTCGCGACCTTTATCACGTCCAACCACGTGCCCCGTGCGAGCTTCACGCGCGTCGCGTCCGACATGCACCTCGACTCGTTTGGGCTCGTGACCGCCGGCTCCGACCCCGCGTCGCTCCTCGCGTGCGTCTATAGCATTGAGAAGCACCGCCACATTTTCGAGATGCTGCTCGGCGAAGACCTCGGCGCGCTGGACGGCTTGGACGAGAGCGTCAAGGAGAAGCTCCTCACGCTTTCGTGGTGGGCGCAGCTCGCGCAGTTCAAGGCCCTCCTGTCGCCGTTCGTGGATGTGCTTGCGGTCTTCGACGACGACTACCCGTCGCTGAGTACGTTCTACCACGCGTTCACGCTGCTCTGGACGCACTTGCAGACGCACCCGTCCGTCCCACTCGACGTGACGCGCGTCGTCAACAAGCACTGGCACGCGATGCGGCACCCGGCCATGTACACAGCGTACCTTCTGGACCCGCGCTTCCCGCCGTCGTCGCTCGGCAACGACGAGACGAACGAAGCGTTTGCGTTCCTCAAGCAGCTCTCGTCGCCCGCGATGTTTTCGAGCTTGATCTCGGAGCTCACGCGCTACACGGGCCGCGTCGGTGTCTTCGCCGACGACGCGGTGTGGGCCTCGGCCAAAGAGTGCTCGCCGTTGCACTGGTGGAAGGGCTTCATCGGCAGCTCGTGCCCGAACCTCCAAGTCATTGCGATCCGCGTGCTCTGCTTCCCGGCCACGTCGGGCATCACGCACGAGAAGCGCGCGGTGTTGGACCGCATTCACCTGCAGAACCGGCACTTGATGAACGAAGAGCAAGCGTGCAAGGCCGCGTTCGTGTACCTCAACTCGAACGTCGGCGCGCGGCCCGTCGGTGACACGATCTTTTTGTAGTTTGTATGATGTTGTATGGAAAACCCCTTGGATAGCCACACTGTTTGTAGCCAGCGAGTACGAGGAGTTGCGCTTGCTCGTTCTTGGTGGAAGGTTGGGTGCGGCGAACGAAAGTAGTAAAGTAGATGGAGAGTCCAGGTCCTACTGCAGCGTCTCGTGCTCACGGTGAAATTCTAGAGACAACGTAGTTTGTGTTTAAGGACCAAGGTCGGTTGTAGCAAGGTCGATTGTAGACGGTGCAATGCTCCTCTCTGGAAGTACACTTCGAGGCGCCACAAGCTGGCGCAACATGCTTGGTGGCGGTACATGCATCAAATCGATGACGCCGTGGCGGTACATGCATCAAATCGATGACGCCAAGGTGCCATCGCCCACGGGAGACACTCAAAAGGCTCATTCTAGAAAGGCGTCATTGGCGCTCGAACGAATGAGACTGAGGCCAGTGATGCCGAAGTGTTGGAGGCCACGGCAAACAGATCGGTGGTGAGGGACCAGCGCCACGCAGGCGTTCAGTACGTCCCATGCGGCATGAGTGGTCTCGCCTTGCAATGCTCCCACGACACGCTGCCACGTCATCTGGCGGCAGTTACCATTCGCGATTCTATTTTACTTCATTAAAGCGAAATCATGATACCGCCGAGCAGCGTCCGGTACGAAGAGACGCTCGCCGAGATCACGCGCCTCGACGTGCAGCTCCAGACGCTCGAGACGTGTTCGCACAATAAGCTCGGCGAGTTTGCGCGGCCGCTCGCGATCAAAGTCGCCGGCGCGTGGCGCGTCGACACCTCGACCTTGGCGCCGACGCACGTGTCGATTGGCCACCTCTACGACGCGTCGGGCATGACGCTCTACGAGCGCTTCTTGCGCGCGCACATGCGGCTCGTCGCCCTGAGCGCGCTCGTCTACGGCGCCGACTCTGTTGCGGTGGTGCGCGCGACGCTCCAGCTCGCGACGAGCTACCTCCGCGCCGGGCTCTGGAAGCAGTGTGCCGAGCACGCGCAGGCCGCGGACGCACTCTTGCAGCGCCTCACGCCGCCAGCGTCGCAGCGTACCGAGAGTATCTCGACGCGTCAGATGGACGGACAGCTGCAAGCTGCGTTTGCGCTCTTCCGCGCCCTCGACGTGAATGGCGACGGTGCGGTCTCGCGCCACGAGCTGCTGACGGCGCTTGCGACCAACGACTTTTTCACGCAACTCCGCGCCAAAGCCCATACGCTGCCGAATGCATTTGGCGCGCTCCTCGACCCGACGCAGCTCGAGTCGGTCTTTCGCGCCGTCGACGCCGACAAGAGTGGATCCATCCAGTGGCGCGAAGTCTTTCGGTCGACCATACGATTCGCAAGGGCATTGGCACTGACACGTATGCTATCGGTAGGTACTTGCACGGCCATGACAAGGCGTTCCAAGGCTACTGTGCCCAGCTCGAGCGCACCTTGCCGCCGACCCTCGTCACTGCGCTGCGCCAAGCATATCAAAGGGTCGAGAGCCATGCCACGCGCAGTCGTATTGCAGACGCCCTCGCGCTCGAGGGTGACCGCCCCATGAGCTCTGTTGCCGACTATTTGCGACGCAATGATGACGCGGATGACGAAGGCGTCGTCACATGGCCCGAAGTTCTCGAGATCGCGTGCCGTTCCCAGCATGCTTCCGTGTTTGCAAGCTTGCGACCTCGCATCGATCTGCTTCTCGGCCGGCAAGCACCTGGCTTCAACCGAGTCCGTAGGCAGATGCATCATGGATAGGTGTCATATGAAGCGCGGCCAAATTGAAGATGCGACTGCATGTCTTCGCAAGGCAGTGGACGGAGCCCAGTTGACGCTCGGCCCCGAGCACCCTGCCATGGTCGAGTACTACGTCGCTCTCTCGGACGTCCTCGTGCTCCGGCACACGCAGGCGCTGCAGGTCGCCAAAGACGTGGCCGCGGCCCGCTTTGACAAGTGGCTCGCGACACCCGAAGGCGCGCAGCGAATTCGCGCCGAGGCCATCGCGCGCCTCCACGACGCAAACGAAGCCAAAGAAAAGCTACCGACCAAGCGCGACGCCGAGGCGGATGCTCGACGGTACCTCCAGTCGCTGCACGATCGACGCGAGGCGCAGCGCAAACCCGAGTCGACGCCGTTTCTCGACGAAGCCACCGAGCTGTGCACCAAAGTGTGGTCCATGGAACAGACGCAGTACGTCCATATCGATATGCCATCGATCACCCGTTCGACTTGACATACCATTAGATATGGCAACGAACACGTCCACGCGGCGATTGCCCTCGCCGGGCTTGGCAACGTCTACATTGTCCGAGACGATCCAACGACCGCCGTGACGTACTTTTTACAAGCCATCGCTGCGTTCGAAGCGGCGTGCCACGGCGGTGTCCCCGCAGCGGCCTTTCTGCGCATGCACGTCGCCAAAGTCTACGTGCACATGAAGAAGACGGCCGAGGCCATGGACCTTCTCCAGGACGCCGCCACCTTCTTCACCGAGCATGCAGCCAAGTTCCTCGATGCCGACACGACGCGGCGTGACTGCGCTGCGAACGCCATGGATGCGTGGCAGGGCTGGCTGGACCTCGCGGCGTACGAGAGCCCGGACGTTGTCCATGGTGTCTACGTAGGCATCGTGGAAGCGGCGACGATCGGGTATGGCGAATTTAGCCTCGAAGTCGCCGACGCTCAAACGAACTTGGGTCACTACTTGCTCAAGCAGCGCCGAGAGCTGCATGGGGACGGCGAAGTCGCGCTCGAAGCGGCGTGCTACATTCTCCAAGTCCACCACGGCCTCCACGACAAGCGGGTGCGGCGGCTCAAACAAGAAGTACTCGCGGCCGCGGCCAAACGCAAGCACGGCGACGACTCGCCCGAGTCGCACGATACGTCCTGGCTCATGTAGACATCGAAATGGCGGATGTCGTTTGCATGTAAACCGTGTGGAAAGGCAGGGGATGCTTTTGACTTGATCGGCGTACGAGGTGAACACGAGAAGGGCAATCGCATAAGTGTCTCGGCCGAGAGACGCTAGCGGGCTACCGATGACTGTGTGCCAGTTGAAACCCACGAGGCGGATGCGTGGCCACGACGTCGCCCTTGTCGTCTTCTGGAAAACAAGAGCTGCCGCGTGCATCACGACAACTTCTGCAGCGATATACTACCATCTTCCGTCGCCTTGCACGCGGGTAGCTTGCTTCAGTGACTTGGATCGACGAGCTTGTGCTCGTCCAAGAAGCCGAATTCCCTTCCTTGCTTTTGGTAGCAAAAATGGCGAGTGTGATGAGATCCATCTCGTCGTCACAGCTATGCTAACGTTACTCGACGTAAGACGGGGTACATGGACGTAGCGTCGTCCGCATACCACTTGAAGCGCGTTCAAGATTTCGAAACCGGCAAGCTCGGTGGTTTCTAAACGCCAGTGACCGTCGAGAGCTGCTGGACGCACGCCACGCGAATGGCGGCCACGAACCAACGCCTCGATCGCTGCCTCTCGCTGCGCACGCATAGCAACGCGTTTACGGACAACCGCGTGCGCACGTCCAAGTATACGCTCGCTTCGTTCGTTCCGCTGAACCTTCTCGAGCAATTCCGACGCGTCGCCAACGTCTACTTTCTACTGATCTCGCTCCTCCAGCTCTGCACGCCGTACTCGCCGACGAACCCATTTGCAACGCTCGCGCCGTTCCTCCTCGTACTGCTCGTCACCATGGTCAAGGAAGGCGTCGAAGACAAGGCTAGGCACGACGCCGACGCCCTTGTCAACACGAGTCCCACGCTGCGCCTCGGCGACGACGGGCATTTCGCGCAAGTGCTTTGGCGCGACGTCGCGGTCGGTGACATTCTCAAGGTGCGCGCCAACGAAGTGTTTCCGGCGGACCTGCTCCTTCTCGCATCCAGCCACGACGACCGCGAGGCCTATATTGACACGAGCAACCTCGACGGCGAGTCGACGGCCAAAGTCCGGCTCGTTCCGCGCATCCATATCAGCGCCTTCCACGACGTGCTGACGTATGGCAACGCCGTCGCGGCCGACGTGCGCTGCCAGCCGCCGACGCCCGCCTTGTCTCGTTTCGACGGCGTCCTGCAGCTGCGCGCCAAGGACGAGGCCGAGGACGTGCCGTTTACGAGCCATAACGTCTGCCTCCGCGCAACGCGCTTGGTCAACACAGCCCACGTTCTCGGCGCCGTCCTCGCTACCGGCAGCGACACTAAGCTCATGCAGAACAAGGCCCGGTCGGTCCCGCGGAAACGGAGCCACCTCGACGTGGTCGCCAACAAGTGCGTGCTCGTCGTCTTTCTCCTGCTCTTGCTGCTCAACACGATCAGCGCGATCAAAGGGTACTTTTGGCAAGCGCAGGCGCTGCCACCGTACTTGCACGTGGACGGACCGCCGTCCGCAACGACCTTTCTGACGCTTTGGGTGACGTATCTCATTCTGTACAACAACCTGGTAACAGAAGCGCACAGAATGGCAAGGGGACCATCTCGTGTGCATTAGGTGCCGATTTCGCTCTACATTAGCCTTGAAATCGCCAAGTGGTATCAAGCCAAACACATGGAACACGACGTCGCCATGGTAAGATGTTGGTCGGCTCGCTCGTCTCGGCAAAGCGTTGGCATGTATACCCAGTGGTGGCTTTGAACCTTAGACGTGTCCACGCACGGGCCAAGGCCTGGTCGCACGCACGTCCAACCTCAACGAAGACCTCGGACGGGTCCAGTACCTTTTTACAGACAAGACGGGCACGCTGACAAAGAACGAGATGGTGCTTCAGAAGCTCAGCATCAGCGGTCAACTCGTCGACTGCCATGTACTAACGACATATCTCGTTGCTCATCATGTTGCGAAGAGTAGGATGTTGGCGTAGGGTGGGGGCAAGCGATCGGGCGCCATCGATCCGAACCGGCTCGTCGAACTTGCCTTGCTGCAGCGTCACCAACATGGCGCATCGATCCGCGAGTTCTTCCGCTGTCTGCTACTGTGCCACAGCGCGCGCATCGGGAGCGACGGCGACGTGTCGGCCACGTCCCCTGACGAAGTCGCGCTTCTCGCGGCCGCCGCCGATTTTGACTGCGCATTTGATGGCATCTCGAACAATCGCATCCAGATAGTGCTCTTTGGGCAGCAAGAAGCGTACACGCTCCTCGCGTGCAACGCTTTTGATAGTCTGCGCAAGTGCATGTCGGTGCTCGTCCAGCGCGAGTCGTCTGGTACGCTCCTCGATTTTGCTCGTCGCCTCAGAAAAGGATCGGTCTAGATGAGTATTGGCTCTACTGCAAGGGCGCCGACAACGCGCTCCTCCACCCGAGCAATGCAACCCGGGCGCGCCAAGACGTCGAGACGCACATTCGATCGTTTGCTTGCCTCGGTTTACGGACCCTTGTGTTTGGCCGGCAGCAACTTGACGCAAAGGCAGCCAAGGCGTGGCTCGACGCCTATGCTGCGGCCCAGGGGGCTCTCCATGATCGAGAGCATACCTTGCACGTGCTCGCAACGACGATCGAAGCGAGCGAGCGCATGGAGATCCTCGGCGGCTCGGGTGTCGAAGACAAACTCCAGGACGGCGTCCATGTGGCCACGTCGCTGCTCACCAAAGCCGGCATTCGCGTGTGGATGCTCACCGGCGACAAGGATGAGACCGCGGTTGCACTCGCCCATGCCGCCGGCCTCCTCTCGACAAAGTCGCTCGTGCTGCCGCTCTGCGACGGCGCCGACCAAATCGCCGTGCATCGCAAACAGCTCAAGCGCGACGGGCTCTGGCACCCCGGCACCGTCAACCCATCGCTGTCGGTGCTGCTCGGGGGCGCGTCCCTCGACCAGCTTCTCACGGTGCACTGCCTCCAGAAACCCCAGGGAGCCAACCAGATCGCGCCTTTTTCTCCTACCGCCCACGCCTCCCAGTTGTTTGAGCTCTTGAGTCAGTGCCAGACTGTGGTCGCTTCCCGACTCTCGCCGATCCAGAAGGCCAACCTCGTCCGTTTCGTCAAAGCCCACAGTCACGACGAGTGCATCACGCTTGCGATTGGCGACGGCGGCAACGACGTGTCCATGATCCAAGAGGCACATGTTGGCGTCGGTATCTTTGGCGTCGAAGGTACGTGGCGGATACATGGATACATGGATACGATGCTGTGGGTAGGGTTACAGGCGGTGCGGTCGGCTGACTTTGGATTGGCCCAATTCCGGTTCCTTACGACGCTGCTGCTATTGCATGGTCGGTGGAACTGTCGCCGGGTCACGCTGCTCATCTTGTTGACGTTCTACAAGAACACGCTGTTGGTCGCGACCTTTTTCCTCTACTCGTTTCTGACCGGGTTTTCGGGCCAAACGCCGTTCGACTCGTACTTGCTCGTGGGTTGGAACGTCCTCTACACGTGCCTCCCCTTGTTTGTGATTGGCATTTTCGACAAGGACCTTTCGGGGCCTACCTTGCTCTTGCACCCGCGGATCTATCTCGACGAACCGGATGGGTCGCGCTTGAGCCTCAAGACACTCTTGCTTTGGATGGTGTCGGCCGTCCTCGAAGCGTCGGCCAACGTCGTGTTGATTTCGTGGTCGCTTGGGTACGGCGGCGCGAGCTTGGCGCTGCTCGGGACTGTCTTGTACGCTTCGTCGGTGCTCATCGTGCTCTTGAAAGCCGCGGCGTGCATGCAGCGGCTGCAGCGGTGGCGGCACTGGCACGTGCTCTCGCTGCTGCTGAGCGCCGCATCTCTCGTCGTCTTCATTGCTGTCTACGAAGAGCTGTACGCGGTTGTTGCGACAGCGAGTGCGTTGCGTGATTTCTACCACCTCTTTTATCGAGCGGATACGGGCTTGCTGCTGCTCGCGCTCGTCCTTGCGCCGGCAGGTAGCCTCGTGCTGCAAGCCGCGTGGTACAGCTTTCAGCGACTCTATTGGTACTCGAACCGCGATCTTCACTCGGAAGTCGACGCTGGTCTGGGTGTTCGCGCGACGTCGCGGCCCCGCGCCACGGTCGGGTGCACGTCAGGTGAGAAAAACAAGTCGTCGTCTGCGTGCACCAAGCACCTCTCGACCGACTTCAAGGCGTGGGTCGACGCATTTCGATCGCCTGACATGACGTCCGACTGCGACGTGTTGATTGCACAGCTCCGAGGGTGCCGGCTCCAGACGCAGCATGCTGAAGTCGATGAAGACACGACGGCTACCGTCGATCTCGATGTGACACTCCATCCGTTCTCGCTCGCGTTTCTTGGGAAGCGCAGCGCCGCGCTCGAGGCCGAGTACGCATCGGCGTTCCGATCCCGCGAGGTCGTGCGCATTCGGCGGGTCGTCGCGCTCGCCGCGTTCCTCTTCCTCCTCAACGTCTTGGTGCAGTACTTTGTCGTCGGCGCGACGAGCTTGTACGTCGTCTCGCGCGTCTTGCTGCTCCTCTGTGCGCTCGCCTACACGCGGTTCGCATCCTCGCGCTGGTTCCACGCCCACTACGATCTCTGCGTGATCCTCCCGATGGCCGGCACCGGGCTCTTCATCTCGGCGACCATCGTCGACGAAGGCTACGTCTCGTCCACCTTGTTTCCGATCGCGCTCTTCGCCGTGTTTCGCGTCCGGTTCACGTACGCGCTATCGCTTGCGCTCGCCAATTACCTCGTCTATGTCTTGTTTGCGATGTCGCTGCCGTCGACGTCGGCGGCGGGCCTTGGATACTTTACTGGCTACATTGGCCTCTTGATGGCGTTCGCGGCCCACGGCAGCTGGCGCGTCCAGGTCGCGATGCGCCACGATTTCCTCCAGCATCGGTCGCTCGCGCTCCAAGAAAAACGCGCGCGCGCGATCCTCGAGCACATGCTGCCACGTCATATTATGGCCAAACTGCAAAGTGGCGACCCCATCATTTCCGAAGCCGACGACGACGTGACCATCTTGTTTTGCGACGTTGTCGACTTTACGCAGCTCATGCAACGCTACTCGCCGGCACAGGTCGTCTCGCTCCTCGACCATCTCTATTCGCTTTTTGACGAGGTATCTATCCATCTATCTATCGATCTATCTATCTATCTATCTATCTATCTATCTATCTATCTATCTATCTATCTATCGATCGATCTCTCTATTTCTCTCTCTCTCTCTGGACGAGAAAGACCGTACTGACAACTGCTGCCTCTTAGCTCTGCGCCAAGTACGGCGTTCAAAAGATGGAGACGGTCGGCAAGACGTACATGGCCTGCGCGGGGCTCCAAGAAGCGTCGGCGTCGTTTCCAGTCTCGCCCGCGATCCGGGCGGCGTGCATGGCGCGCGACATGCAGCGACTGCTCTCGACGTGCAAGACGACATCTGGTCACAGCATCAAGCTCCGCATTGGCTTGCACTCGGGACGTGTCTTGAGTGGTCTTGTCGGGCGCAAGAAGCAGCAGTTTTCGCTCTTTGGGGATACCGTCAACACGGCGTCGCGCATGCAGAGCACCGGGACGCCCGGTCAAATCCAGCTCTCGAGTGCCACGCAGCACAAGCTGCGCCACGACTTTGCGTTCTCGTCGCCGAGCCGCGTGCTTGTCAAAGGCAAGGGCGAGATGGAAACCTTCCTCCTCGGACCAGCGACCAGCGACCGCGCACGGGCGTGGGCCGAGCGGCCGGGCTGCGTCGCGTCCCGCAGTCATAATGGGCTTCGGCGCCCCGAGCCCGTCGTCTCGAGCATCGAGGCGGGAATTTACGACGAAATGGCTGCCGAATTGCACCCGCTTTGGCTCTACTTTTACGATCACGAGATGGAGGCGACGTACGCGAAAGCCACCACCTCGATGCGCGAAGAAGCCACGTCCCGCTGCCTCTATGCGCTCGGCGTCTACCTCCTCTTTTCCATCTTTCGTGACGCGTCGCAAGGCGCGCTCGTCGGTGTCGACGGTCGTCTCTGGCTCCTCGTCGCACCACGGATGGTCGTGCTCGGTCTTCTTGCGGTGAGTTTGCTCTTTGTCCCGTTCATGGCGCAGCACGGGCTCGTGCCGACGTCGTGCCTCTGCCTCCTCGCGCTCTCGACGCTCCACGTGGTTGAAATCGCGCAGCGCCTTGCGACGGCGAAAGGCTTTGCGTGGCTCGCACTCGACGTCGTCTTTGTCATGTTTGTCGTGAGCAGCGGCGGTGCGGTTCGATATGCCTCGTCGATCGGCTTCAACGCGCTCGCCTGGGTCAGCATGGTGCCCATCACGATTGCCATGGGTCTCTTGTCCGAGAATGGCTACGACGCCTTGATCAACCCGGTCGTGCTCGTCTCGTTTACCGCGATCGCCAACGTTGTGGTCTGTCGCGGCCTCGATTTCTTCACACGGCGCAAAGTGTGGCTCGAGACGCAAACCAACATTCAAACGCGGACCGCGGACCGGCTTTTGTACCAGCGGTTGCCCGAAGAAGTCGTCACGCGCATGAAGCAAGGCGAGTTGGTCTGCGACGAGTACCGCCTCGTGGGCATTCTCTACTCGGACATCAAGGGCTTCACGACGCTCGCGGCGCGGACAGCCCCCGAAGACGTGATTCAGCTGCTCGACTCACTCTTCGCGGCCTTTGATGTGCTCACTGAGAAGCACGGCGTCTTCAAACTGCAGACGATCGGCGACGCGTACGTCATAGTCTCGGGCTTGCCGTTCATCGACATGAGCTTGACCGAGGAGAGTTTGCCGCCGAGCGCGCACTCGACGCCTCACCGGCGCATGTCGGCGCGCATGCAAGCCCACCGCGTCGCGCAGCAGCTTGCCTCGCTGCGCCGAAGCAATGTCCACCTCAAGAAGCCGTGTCTGCACGTCCATCAACACATTCGCAACCTCTTGCACATGGCGTTTGACATGCACAAGGAGGTCGCCAAGGTATGTACATCTCTTCACTTTTGACGTCGCAGACAAGTTGTGTATGGCTAGATTCGAGATCCCGTGACGAACGAGCCGCTGCAAATGCGCATTGGGGTCCACCTCGGCAACCTCATTGGCGGCGTGATTGGCGACACCACGTTGCGCTACGACATGTGGGGCCTCGATGCGATGCTGGCCAACACGCTCGAGAGCAACGGTGTTCCCGGTGGCGTCGTCGTCAGCGACGCCGTCAAGCGCGTCGTCGATGAGGCCGGCGACGACTTTACGTGCGCCCACTACAAGACGCTCGACGGCGGCATCGATGTTTACACGGTCGCTTGCGAGGCGACGACCGAGGGCCGCGTGCGACGGCTGTCGTCGGCAAGTCCGAAGAAAGGCATGCTCACGTCCGGCGTCGGGTCGCCGTCCAAGCTCCGGAAACGCTAGCGTTCGTCGCGCGACTATACGCGATAGATCGATGATTTCTTTGATCCTGTATTTGTATCCTTCTCAAGACGGCTTGGATAGACTAGTGCACTCCTAGTCGTCCGACCAGTCGGACGCCTCCGACATGGAGAGAGAGTCTTGACGGTCGCGAAGGCCGCGAATGTTCTAGCCAAAACAGCATTAGCTTCACCCATTGACGTATCCAGTCGGGTGATGGTACCGCGTCCATGGTCGCGGCCGACTAGACAGATGCATGTTAGAACGATACGTTCCGAGGGTGACGAAGTACGTACCGACTTTGGCGGGTCGGGCTGCTTGATGGGCTCGACAACAGGTTTGGGCTTGGCCGGCGCGTCCTTCTGTGTCGCGTTCTTCTCTTGGATGGCCTTGATGCGCGAGAGCGCGTCATCTTTCTAGAACATGTCACAGTGATATATATCATGTTTGCGTCGCCGTGTACGTCATCGCCGAAATTGGACGCCTTGTCGTCGAACCGCTCGTCGTCGTCACTGCCGTCTTCCGACATGGCGACGGTCGGCAGCTTGCGGTTGCCAGGGTAGTCGGCCATGGGCGGCGGTGGCGGCGGTTGCTGTTGCGGCGTCGGCACTTCCTGCGCCTTGAGCACCGTGAATTTTTAAGTTGTCGCGATCGCGCGAGTTTTCTTCCTTGTCGCCTTTGCCGCTCCACGCATTCTTGAGTCGCGTAAGACGGTCCAGTACTTCTTGCGGCACGGTGGTCGGCGCCTTGGGTGGCTCGGGGGCGCCACTGCGCCGCACCTCGGTCGCATCCGCCTACGCACAAAATGAATCTCCCGACGTCGAAGGGCGATGGCGTACTTTCTTGAGCTTTCTGAGGCTGGCATTGCGGATCGCGTCCATGAGACTCGACCGCGGGTTGGCCGGCTCGGGCTCGACCGGCGGTGGCGGCGGCGCGTCGGGCTACACTCAACTCTGTCTTGGCACCACGATCGTGGAGTTTGCACAGTGTGTACCGACGCCGGCATGTCCATCGGTGGTGGTGGCGGCGGTGCATCGTCGCCTGTCGGGGGCGGTGGCGGTGGCGGCATCGAACTTCCATTGGTCGACTCTATCGAAAACACTCGGCACTTTCTTTCTGTCGCGGCATGTCGTACCCGGTGCATCGAATTTGAGGGACGGCGGCGGCGGCGGCGGCGGCGGGGGCGTCATGTCCGAGGGTCCAAGGGCCGTGGCGCCCTCCACATGCCGCTCGATCGCGGTCGGGCCGGTCGCAAACTCGGGCAACGTCGGCAGCTCAATCATGTTTTGCATGGACGGCGCAATCGACTGAATGCCCGACGTATCGACTTGGACGTCGGTCGCGACAAGGCCCTTGAGCGGCAAGTCGGTCGGCAGCTTCTCGGAAAAGGCTGGCATCGAGCCCGGTTTCGGGCGGTAAATGTCGGTCGGCATGTTGCTGTAGTCGATGCCGGCGCCGCGGTTGATGACCGTGTCGGGCGCGGCGGCAAGCTTCTTCTTTTGCTCTTCTTCGCCTTCAAATTCCGAGCCAAAGAGGTTGTCCACGAGCACGTACTACAGAGTGGACAAGTTGTCCTTCGCCCGACAAGACAGGAAATAGTGTACGTTCTGGTACGGCGTCTCGCTCGAATTGAAGAGAAGGACACCGCCAACGGTGGGCACTTGGCCTGGCAACGAGCCAAGCCCTTCCTACACACACCACGTCAACCAACAAAAAAAGATCGGTACGTACCTCCTTCATGATATCTTCAGCCTTGCGCGTTGCCTTGAACGTGTTGACACGCTCAAACAAATCGACGACCTCGGCCATGAGCTGGGCGCGCTGCCCAGCCGTCGGCGGCTCCTACGACGACGACGTGGCGTCAGCGTCGATCATCGGCGACGACGTACGGAGGGCAGAAAGTGCGTCGCTTCAAGCTCGGCCGTCAATGGCGGCGTCTCTTCGTACGGCTTGTCACTGTAGAGGCCCTTCATCGCTGGCAGCACTAGCATAGTGCAGCATGAGCGACACCACAATGCATATAGGGCACGCGTACCCGTGGGCGCAGGGTACTTGGCCGTTGAAAAGACGGTCGTGGCCTTGTTGGTCGTGCCACGCTCTACGCATCATAATAAAGCCTTTTCTGCCGACAGGTATATAGTGCGCTTCTGGCGTACCCGTGACGGCGTTGACTTTGGCCTGGCAGGCCGCAATTCTCTACACGCCTAGCATGAGCCGCAAGGTCCTGGCCATGGCCACGTACAGCGTCGATCGCTTTGACGCGATCCTTCTCGGCTTGGACCTAGGCAGCGCATCGTGAGCGTGGCCGGCATCGTATGGGCGTACGCGCAGCGAGATGCGCTCGAAGACATCGGCGACGACAGTGTCCAGGTGTATGAGCTGGCGCACGACGTCCTTGGCGACGAACGGCTTCTTGAGGTCCTCGAAGACGCGCTCGACGCAGTAGACCTGCGCGCTCTGCATCTTGTCCGTGTCTGACGCCACGACGTTGGTCGCATCCGGATACAGATGCCGGATACAGCCGCCCAGGTCTAAAAACACACCTCTTTACGGTTTATCCCGTGGGAAAACCCCGTCGTACGACCTGCACTCTTTGATGACATACATTCTTGTGGGTGATGTCCAACGGCTTGGATAATCCAAGTACAAGCACAATCCAAGTTGGATTGTATTGGTTTGGTCCTTCTAGACGACTACCGTCCTTTCTGCAAGGGACACGAAAGGAAATCAATCGTCGTCCGACCACTCGGAGGCCTCCGAGAGCGACAATGACGCGCAGAGCGTCAAATCTGGGCACCGCAGAATTGGCACGGGACGCACCGGCGATGGACTTCTGTCGACCTCGGGTGTCGGACGCCAAAGCACATAGCTGCGACGACGGGTGCGCTAATACAAGAGTCTAGTGACGATGCCATGCAGTCGAGGAGTTAAGGAAGGACGGCGTACGGTGCGAGTGCATTTGGGCACGCGCTGACGAATCGCAGCGAGGAGCTCTGCGTGGGGCGTCTGCATCAAGCAAACGTGAGTTGAAAGGAAATGAGGTGTCGACGCACGGGGTGGAACGTTGGTTGCGTGCGCTGGACGAGAAGAAATCCGGACGTCGAGTCGTCACTGTCCTGGTTTGCATCGTCGTCGACCTACGAGCCTAGGGTAAGTGACAGAGTGTGGAAAGCGATCACCTCATCCTCGACAAGATCGCTCCAGTCGCTCTCCATGTCGCTGTCCTCATCGTCTTCGTCCGTACTCGCCTCGGTCAGGTAGAAGCTTGTCTCTCCGTACGCCTACGCATTACAGAACCCATCGCGTCGTCTCGACGAGTCCCGTTCGTACCGCGTGTACCGGCCGCGTTGGCCGATACACCAAATCACGCACCAAGTCACGGGCTACCATGTCTTGGACCAAGGTTACCTATCCGTACAGTACCTTCATGATGCCCCGGTATCTAATGCTGTTGGTTACTACCTTTTTCAAGCTGTCGCGATCAAAGCGAGCGATGTCTGCGATAAGGCCGCCTTCAGGAAGCGTGCAGGTCATCGTGCTCGCTTCGGGATGGCTCCCTGCCGCATTCTTGCATTCCTCGCAGAGCTTCGGCGAGTTGTCGAGAGCTACGCAGGTTGATCGCAAACGCGGACGATCGACAAGATCATGCAGCCGATCGCGGATGGTGTCTTGGGTTGAGCGTTGTGGCGGTACTATGACCTAGCCCTCGGCGGTGACGATGCTTGGTTAGGGTTATTCATTCGTATGTACCTGGACAAGGCGGCAAGGATCAAAATCAGCGATGGCCTTGCGCAATGCTTGCGGCATGCGATGCTGCGTTGACTCCATGTTGGCTGCTTCAAATGTTGTTGTGAAGAATGCATGCATGCTGGATTGTGGCCGCGACCGACGTATCTTTGTGTGTTCTTTCCGGATAAACAGGCGAGTTGGGTGTTTTCAGAGCGATCATGTATAATAATAATATAATACCGTTATCATCATCTTCGCGCCAGGACTGGGCTCGATGACCAAGAAGCGCAAACCCGCGCCAGCGCCGGTGGATCCCGCGATGGCGCCATGGCTGCAGCGCTTTACGCTTCTCGACAGCAGCTACTGCTTCCTCGCCAACAAGAAGGCGCCGACGTCGCTCAAGAACGTGCTACGTCTCGCTGCCCACCTCTCGGGGTCGTCCACAACGCTTCTCGAGAGCCACGTGCGGCAAATGGCCTCGATTGGCGTCGTCCGCGTCGTTACCAAGGCCGCCGACAAGGTGATCGCACAAGGTTTATCAACACGTTAAATTCGAGCGTGCATTGACAATGCTATTTCATTAGATGACTTTAACCCCACCGATCTCCCCGAGACGATTGAGGTCGTCGAGTTCCAAGACGTGCCCCACGCCAGCAAACGCGGAAGCACCAAACGCCTCGAACTTTTCACAGCGGCGCTGGCCGCCTTTGACGTGGCGATGAACCCCGTGCCCGAGTACTTGCCACCACCCAAGCGCCCGAAGGCCGTCCCGACCTGGACCCACGAGGCGGCGACGGCGGAGACCGTGGATGCGTGGATCCAATCGCTGGTCACAAGCTCGTTTTACTCGGGCCAGCTCGTGCACGTCGAGCGGCTTCCAGCACGCGCGGCGGTGTACGGTCCGACGCCGCTGGCTCAGATGCCTCTGGCGCCGGCACTTGTGTCGTCGCTGCACATTGAGAAGCTGTACGCCCACCAAGCCACAGGCATTGACGCACTCTTGAACGGACATCACGTGGCGATTTCAACGTCGACGTCGAGCGGCAAGTCGATGGTCTACAACATCCCGGTCGCCAACAGTCTCTTGACGGAGGCGGCGTCCACCCACTTGTACCTCTTCCCCACCAAAGTACGTGCATCATCGATGCAACACGTCCGAGGGCGACCAAGCAACGTGTAGGCGCTCGCGCAAGACCAGATGCAGTCGCTCCGGTCGTTTCTCATGCGCTGTGGCCTCCCACCGTCCATTTGTGCCACCTACGTAAGCATCCCAATTGGGCGCAATGACCCTAGCCCTACGTGACAACATGACAATAGGATGGCGACACGACGCACCCCGAACGCACGGTGATTCGCAAGTCGACACGCGTCTTCTTGACCAACCCGGACATGCTGCACGTCACGATCCTTCCGCAGCACAAAACGTGGGCTTCGATCCTCACCCACCTCCGGTATGTGTCATCTTTTGATTTTGAAACAAACATGAAGAGCTTTCATACCTCGCTGGTAGGTACATCGTGATTGATGAAAGCCACATGTACCGCGGTCTCTTTGGCTCGCACGTGGCGTGGATTCTACGCCGTCTTCGGCGGCTCTGTGCGCTGTACGGCAGCCAGCCCCAAGTTGTCTGCTGCTCGGCGTCGATCCACAATCCGGAAGAGCACTTTCGCTTCCTCGTACCACCCATGAACGGCGAGCTCCGTGCTCGACCGCTCACGCTTGTGCCGCATGCCTCCGACGGGTCCCCCAGTGGGCCCAAGGCCTTTCTGATCTGGAACCCACTCGCCCACGACGACAGCACGCCCGACGCGTCCAACAGCGCCATCTTCCAAGCCGGCCAGATCCTCTCGACCCTCGTGCAGAAAGGGGTGCACACGATCGCTTTTTGCCGGGTTTGCATTGTACCACAGATGCAGCGACAGAAGTCGATAGGCTTGTGCTTAGGGCCGCAAGCTGACCGAGCTCGTTTTGGACTATGCACACACGCAGCTGCGCAAGGCCAAGCAGTTTGCGCTGGTGGAACGCGTCAAGGCGTACCGCGGCGGCTACACGGCCGAGGACCGGCGCGCGATCGAAGCCGACCTCTTCCAAGGCGACCTCCTCGGCGTCGTCGCCACCAATGCGCTCGAGCTTGGCATCGACATTGGCAATCTCGAATGCACGCTGCACATTGGTTTTCCGTCGTCGGTCTCGTCTTTGTGGCAGCAGGCCGGTCGCGCCGGGCGCAGCGGCAAGGTTTGCCTCCTACAGCACATGTAGAACCCCGTCGACGAAGCTGCGTAGGACTCGCTGGCCGTGCTCTTGGGCTTTAGTTCGCCACTGGATCAATACTACCTCAAGACCAAAAAGCGCTGTGCGACGCTGTTTACAAAGGACTTTGAGTCGGCGGTGCTCGACCCGCTCAACGCCCATGTCATGGCCGCGCATCTCCAGTGCGCGAGCTTGGAGATGCACTTGTTCTCGACCAAGTGCGGCAACGAGGCCATCGATCGGTACCACCCTACCCCTACAAAAACGACGACAACCAACTCACCCAGATCGGTGTTTCCGCCCGAAGCCGATGCCGTACTTGCGTCGCTCGTCGCCAGTGGTCGACTGCAGCATCGCCATCCGTTGGGCTATCAAGTGCCGGCACTCCTCGCCGACGACGTCCGCACGACGACCAAGAACATTCGTCAAATGGGCAACGACAACTACAGCGTCGGTCCACGACATTCTCTGAGACAAAGCACATAGCGTGGTGTAGGTGGTCGAAGGCGAGAAGGTGCTGGACACGCATCCGTCGGATAAGGTCTTCTTTACCCTCTACCCGAGAGCCGTGTACCTCTTCCAAGGCCGCGAATATGTCGTCACCAAGGTGGACACGGAGGCCAAACTCGCGTTCGTCACACGATCCCATAAGCGGCTTACTTACTACACGGCTGCCCGGGACTTTACCGACGTCAACGTCTCCCTGCCGTTCCCGCGATCGAACCCGCCGTACCACGATAGCGTTCACTTGGGCCGCGTCTCGGCCACAACACACGTCGTGGGCTGCCACCTCATTGAGAAGCGGACGCAAAAGAAGACTGGTCTCGTCGAGTTTTCGCTGCCGCCGATGGATACGACGGGCCACGGCGTCTGGATCGATGTGCCCGAAGCGCTTTTAGCGCAGCTCCCGCGGGAGTCGCACCGGCATGCGGTCCATGGGATCAACCACCTCGTGCTCGCCGTGATCCCGCTCTTCATGCTCATCGACCCCAGCGACGTGCACACGGAGCACGCGAATTTCAACGAAACCCGCGCGCGGTATACCTCTCGCAACGTGGAGAAAGGTAACTTCTATGTAGGCCGACGCGTGTGATTTTGTACGAGTCGCATGACGGCGGCGTCGGAATCGTGTCGCGGATTGCGCGCTGCCTGCCCGAGGTACTTTTTGCTTATGTCCGAGGTCGGATACAAGTGCGATCGGGTAGATCCTTGCCTGTGCCAAGGACATCCTCGACGGGTGTGCATGCAAGAATGGGTGTCCGTCCTGCATCCAGTCGGCGACGTGCTCCGAGTACAATGGCGCGCTGGACAAATCATCGTCCAAGCGCATGCTCGATTACCTCCATACGATGCTCTCGACGCACGACTAGCTACCGACGGCGGGACGACCTCCTTCGACGGTCGTCGTCGGTGCGGTGTTGGGATGCTCGTTCGTCGTCGGTGCGGTGTCGGGATGCTCTGTCGTCGTCGGCGCGGTGTCGAGATGGGCGGTCGTCGTCGGCGCGGCGTCGGGAGACCTTCCGTTGCTTGCGTGGGGGCGTATCGTCGTCGCGGCCTAGATCGCACGAATCAACCATGAGGTCCACCGTATTAAATAGTCTTGGGCTGCGTACGGGGCGACGACCGGCGGCGGTACCGATACGACGGCGTCACTTCCACCGGGGTTGCAAATGGGTGTAGGTAGTTGCAGTCCCGCCCGCGCGTGCAGCGGCGCTGTTGGTAGAGCCCACAGATGCCTTGGGCCCACGAACTCATTGGCACAAGCGTCGGGTAGAGCTGCTTTCCGGCATAGAACCGACCAAAGAGGGCGTGGACGGCGGCGGCAGCGGCGGCTTCGGTTTGGTATTCGACGTATACGTTGCCCCGCAGGTGTGGTGCCAAGTTGCAGCATGTCTAGTCGCCGTTGATATGTTGAAACATTGATGGAGAATAGTGTCCTCTACCGTGAGCTGCACGACAAAGCCAAATTTGAGAAACTCCGTCAGCACGTCGTTGTAAAAGTCGGCGTATGCTCGACGTAGCTGCTTCTCGTCGATCTACAGGACGACTCCAGTGCATGCATGGTGACGAAGATGATGTACTTCAAGCGTATCTTCTGCCGCCAGCTGGATCGCATGCATGCCCTAGACCAAGGAGACGGTACGATGGGCCATCGTTCTCCACGTCAATTGTACCTGGACAAGCATGAAGCGGCTCGACATGACGGGAGTATGATAGCGCGTACAGTTGGCGCCGAAGCGGCAGATGCCTGTCCGCGCGTAGAAGGAGCAGACCACCTCGCGTTGCTACTGGACGCTGAGGAGGTCGATATGGGCATGATGCGCGTACCTTCTTAGGCGACATGGACTCGAGGACCTGCGCGCGGTGCTTCTCGTCGGCCTACAGCGGCGCGATATGAGGTTGAAATGGATGGGCGACGCGACGTGCCTCCTGTCGCTCGAGTCGGAGGCTCTCCATGGCCTCGGCGCGCTCTTTTTCTGCAGCTTCTATCTCCATCTTCTCTTGCTCGACTTGCTGCTTGATGGATTCCATGAGGCGCTGGCGTTCGGCGAGGATGCGCTGACGCTTGGCAAAGGCGGCGTCGGTCGATGCGTTCGCTGCGATCCACGCTGCATGGACCCGTTGCGTGTTCTCCTCGCTCGCCATGTACTCGGCCTCGAGCGCTTCCTTCACGCTCTCCTCACGGCCTTCATGCAGGACGCTGCGCAGGTCCTCCTCGAGCTGCCGCTGAAGCCGGCGCTTCCGGCGCTTTAGCGCGTTCTTGGCGCGGGTCCGGGCCGTGGCCATCGGGATTTTTCTCGGGATTGGTCGAGATGAAACCGGTTGTCTGAACCGGTTTGCGTCCGGCATTCGGATTGGCCAAAATCACAATCCAAAAGATCGCCACCGTAGTGGACCAAGCCGGATGACAACGATGCGAAGCGATCGCCGGGGCCGACGCATGCTGCGTCCATGGAGCGAGCCGACCGAGGAAGCCGACCTGAAGCGCGAGTACCCGTACGTGGACCTCTACGTCCGGGTAACGCGGCAGATGATCGGCCTCGACGCGCCCGACCCGGCGCCATGCAGCACGACTGGGTTGCACCTGCGGCCGATCCAGCACCACGCGGTGCGGCCCCAGCATGACGACAAGTTCGGCGTCGCGAAGGGCACGAAGCAGGATGATGTCCAAGCCAAGACGATGCGCACGATCGAGATGTACCTCGGGCATCTCGCGATCATCATGGACGAGCACGTCTGCGTCACAACGCTGCCCCGGTCCTTTGCCGAGCTCATGGAGACTGTCGCGTCCCTTCGACCCAATCAAGACCGCGTCTGGTCCCACCACGAAGCGTTGCCACGCTTTGTGATCCACGACGAGCTCTCGTACCTCTGCTTCACCAACACCCAAATTCGCTTCGTCTACATCTTCTAGTGCATCTCGCCTCGTTGTCTTGCATTCTCTCGCCCAAGCTAATGCTACACGTCTTGTAGTTTTCGTCAGGTTGTCTTCATCGCGATGGTTCCTCGACTGCAACATGGTCGTGCTGTCAACTTCAACCACGTTGAGATCGTCGGAGAGGTCGACCTTCATACGATATCGGTTGGGTGAGCCTTGTAGCAACGTCCTTGCGTGTAGCAATGCTTGCTGCTGCCCATGACGTACGGCGGCTCTGGCCGGGGAGGCGAGCTGCTTATGACCGAACGACTGCGCAAGCGATTCGAACCGGCCATGACTCCAGTTTAACCGGTTATTGTGTCCCGTCTGTCTTTTAGCTGTCGTGCTCAGCTCCGCATCACATGTCTATGTAGAGTACTACAAAGCTCGGTCGTGCCTGTATGGGAATGGCGGTTTGCAAGGAACCTTCAACGAGTAGCGTGAATCGTCGACGCGCGCGGGCATTTGTAGCCGGTTAATCGATTAAACCGGCGGGAAAAAACCGGTTCTGTGCTCAAAGATCGCCAGCAAAACCATATTCGCCAGCACAGCATCATGAAGCGCTACATGAGGCAGAGCTTGGCGCCGACGCGCTCGGACAAGCAGATCGAGTACCTCGTACAGGCCGTCTCCAAGATGGACGTCAACGTGCTCGAGAAGCTCATGGCGCACGTGGCCATCGTACGCCCCGCCGACGAAGGGCTGCCATCCCCCGAGGAGGCCGCGGGAAAGGCCGTCGTCCTGCACAACCTGAGGTCAACAAAGGAGACGACGACGTCGTCTCCCGACATCCTTGGCGCCATGCTCGAGCAGCGTGGCATCCCAATTGTCGACGGCTACATCACGCTCACG
The DNA here is from genome assembly GCF_000151545.1 of Saprolegnia parasitica CBS 223.65. Classification (NCBI taxonomy): domain Eukaryota; phylum Oomycota; class Saprolegniomycetes; order Saprolegniales; family Saprolegniaceae; genus Saprolegnia; species Saprolegnia parasitica. The sequence goes on along the minus strand of NW_012156463.1, from coordinate 70,911 downwards.
GACGACTTCAACCTCCAGGACGTCACGTCCATGCTGGAGGCCGCGCGCCTCAAGGTGCTCTGCAACCGCGTGCGAGACATCATGTACGAGCATCTCATCATCCACGTGGGGCGCGTCACGTCTATTGTGCCCCTGCCCACCTCCTTTGCCGCGCTCCTCGACGCTGTGAACGCGATCCGCCCGGACCAAGATCGCGTCTGGTTCGACAGCAGCGCCCAGCCGCGGTATCTCATTCACAGCGAGCTCTCGTACCAGTACTTTGTCATGTCCCGGCGCCGTGAAGTGTACCTCGACTAAGCCGCGCAAGCGTCTTCGATCCCGCGACCTCGAACGCAGCCGCAGCACTATCTATTCTGCGTGACCGTCAACCCAAGTTCTTTCCATGTTTGTAGCAGCCGGTGCATAAGATCCTAGTCCAAACGTTGATACGGCTAGGATGCATCGAGGATGCATGGTTGATGTAGTTCGACTGCAACACGAGCACTATTACCAATGTACGGAATGTACCAGCGGCAGTTCAAGTACTACCTTACTGTACCACGAAGCTTAGCAATCAGTCGTCGATAAGCATACTGGCACACGGCACTGCCATCCTACCAGCTGCAAGCATGAAGAGCATAGAGGACCATGGCAGCAATGGCGCCTAGAAGCAACGCGGGCGTTTAATTGCCCGAGCATCGCCATGGCGCCAAATGGAGCCAGCTCTTGCCTGATTTTTGCGTGTAACCGGTTAACCGATCGGTTAAAGATCGCCATCAGTTGGAAATTTGCCATCGATAGCGCATGGCACCGTCGCCGAAGGGCTGGAGCGACCAAGGCGAGTCGCACGCGGCCATGCAAGCGATCGCAAAGACGATGGTCATGGAGGTACTCCGGCGCCATGGCGTCCCCGTGCTCGACAACGGCGTCTTTGTGCAGCCGCCGTCAATCTCGGACACGCAGGTCGACCGCCTCGTCCCCGTGGCCGAGCGACTTGTCGAGAAGACGCTCGACGACATGGGGAAGCTTCTCGGCCCACGCTTGCCGTACCCGAGCCCACTCAACCACTTGATCGTACACACCGACACGATGGGCTACAGCCTCGCGCTGCCGGGGTCGTTTGCCAAGCTGCTGCACTTTCTCTTCATGGTTGCCCCCATGCACCGCACGATCTTTTACCGCTACAACTTTACCATCAAGCAGATCACATGCGAGGACGAGTACCTCGAATTCGTCCTTGGCCACACGCACGAAATCTTCCTGCGGTAGGCCATCCGCATGCTGGACCGGCGATGCTGCGACGCTCGTCAATATGCTACCGATGCGTCGTCGCGCGCGTCGGCGGGTCCGTTCGCTCAGTCGCTGCAACACGTGTGTCTTCATCATACATGTATATTATCGTGCTGGTTCCATCCACACGTCGGTCGCGCAGCACGCAAACATAGGACGCCTAGTGGTGGTGGTCCTGGGTCCACTGGATCGTGCTCGGATCAATGCCTTCCTGGACCATCTCCCAGAGCGGGCTCATTTCACGCAGGCGGCCAACGTGCTTGACGCAGAGGTCGATGGCAAAGTCGACTTCGGCCTCGGTCGTGAAGCGGCCAATGCCAAACCGAATCGACGTGTGCGCGAGGTCCTCGCCGACGCCGATCGCGCGGAGGACGTACGACGGCTCCAGCGACGCACTCGTGCACGCCGAGCCACTCGAGACCGCAATGTCCTTGAGCGCCATGAGGAGACTCTCGCCTTCGACGTACGCAAAGCTCAGGTTGACGTTGCCCCAGTAACGCTGCTTGTCGTCGCCGTTGAGGATCACGTGCGGGATCTTCTCGTTGATGCCGTTCACAAGCTTCTGCGATAGGTACTGGACCCAGTCGTGGTCGGCTTGCATCTCGCGCTCCGCGACTTCGCAGGCCTCGCCCATGCCGACGCAGAGCGGGTGCGGGAGCGTGCCGCTGCGCAGACCGCGCTCTTGGCCACCACCCGACAAGATGGGCTCGAGGCGCACGCGCGGGCGGCGCCGGATGTACATGGCGCCGACGCCCTTCGGGCCATAGACCTTGTGGCCCGAGAGCGACATCGCGTCAATGTGCATCGCGTCCACATCGATCGGGAGCTTCCCGAGCATCTGCGCCGCGTCCGTGTGGAAGAAGACCTTGTTGGCGCGGCAGATCTTGCCGAGCTCTTCGAGCGGCTGGACGACGCCAATCTCGTTGTTGACGGCAATCACCGACGCCAAGACCGTGTCAGGGCGGATCGCGGCCTTGAAGGCCTCGACGTCGACGAGACCGTTCGTGCCCACGGGGAGGTACGTGACTTCGTAGCCCTCGCTCTCCATGGCCCGGCACGAGTCGAGCACGCACTTGTGCTCAATCTGCGTCGTGATGATGTGCTTCTTCTTGGCGCCGTAAAAGCGCGCAATGCCCTTGATGATCGTGTTGTTGGACTCGGTCGCGCCCGACGTAAACATGACCTCCTTGGCGTTGGCGGCAATGAGCGATGCGACCTGCTCGCGCGCGTGCTCGACGGCCTTGTCCGCGTCCCAGCCAAACGCGTGCGTGCGCGAGTGCGGGTTGCCATAGTTGTGCGTCATGTATGGCATCATCTTGTCGAGAACGCGCGGGTCGAGCGGCGACGTGGCTTGCACGTCGAGGTACGCGGCGCGGCCCGACGAGCTCTGGCCCTTGATCGAGAAGCCGGGCGAGAAGACTTGGTCCGAGTGGGCGTTCGCAATGACGGCCTCGGGCACCTCGTTCACGGGCTTGTAGCGCTTGTCGTCCGGGGCGGAGGCGAAGGTGCGGCCGAGGCGGCTAATGCGGCGGCCTCCGACGCGGAGCGAGGTGAGCATGGCGAAGCGAGATGAGGGGTGGGAAGCTTCGGGAATTCCCAACGGGCCTGCAATTTCCACCAATTGCCACAAAGCGTGGCCTCAGCCAATCGCAGCCGCGGGCCGATCCCATTGCTTGGTATTCGCTTAGATGAGTATATGGGCCCCGGCCAATCCACGTTTATACTACCAAAGAAATGGGATACGTACTTTGTGGGCGAATTCGCGTGGCAGCACGCCATCCCAGGTCGCCATGCAGTAGGGACACGCCAAAGGCGCACGGTGAGCTCATGTACAGGCTGATGCGACGTTGCCGGCAACGGCGTCGCCGGACTACATTGCTACACAAGCGAATCGATTGGCCCTGCTGTACGCTCGCCATCGATCATTGGGCAAGAGAACAAGATGGCCGATGCGAGATGAACTCGAGCAAGCACGACGGTTCGACTTGGATGCGTGGTCGCGTCAAAGGCAGGCGGCATTGCATGTAGGTAGGTAGGTCAAGGCCTTCCTTTGTGGTCCAGGAAAGCTCTAAACACTCGGCAACCAGACGCCTAGGACGCGCACCACCGCTACAGGTTGCGTGCAACTACTGAAAGCTCGCGGAAGAACGAAAGCACCACTGCGTCTTTTGTGGCCTCCGCCGCACTACAGCCTCGATGCAACGTGCCTTTGCTTTCACTATCGATGGCCCGTCAAAGGACGGCAATGTAGCCTTGATCCGCTGCGAGCCATGCTCGCGCCGCAAGCCGACGTCCACAGCGGATTTCTGGGTCCTGGATCGCGCTGGATTCAAGGCGAATGCCGTAGCAGCAAGAGCATGCAGTGTCAATCAAACATATATGTAAAGGGCAATCAGTACTGATCCTGCGCCGAGTTCTTGATGGTCCGTGTACCGGTGTATGTTGCGGGGCACTACCTACGTCGTCGCAGCGCTTGTCGTTTGGCCGCGATCAACAAGAGGTGGTACATCTCTAATAACCAATCGAAAGCAGCTATTCACAAAGCACGCTTGCAGTTATCCAAAGGAAGGCTCAAAAATAGACTGCACGGATGGTGAGCAGCGAAAAGTTGGCCGCCGTGCGTGCGCCGGCGCCGATCCAGCTACCCCACGCACAGCGGTCGTCGTCTGAAAAGTGGAGTTCCAACCAGCAGCTCACGCTCGAATACGCCAAGCGCCAAAAGGTACATCCATATCCTTCCTGTTAATAATTTGGTTAAGATGACAACGCGGTAAAGATGTCGATCGCATGGATCGAGCGCAAGCTCGGACGCGACCTCTTTGCCAGCGACGAGGTCCAGCGCGACGACGAGAACGCGCTCTTTGTGCAATTGCGCTCGGGTGTCGTTCTGCGGGAGCTAGTGCGTCGTTGGACCACACTATCGTTTGTTTGATGGACATTATTGTCCTAGATGGAGGTCTTGGCACCGGCGCACGCCAACAAGATGCCGATTGCACGGACGTACTCCAAGCTCCTCGCGCCGTGGAAGGAGCGCGAGAACATTTCGATCTTCCTGCACGACTGCCGCATGTAAATCGTTTGGACTTGTTAAAGTACGAGGGATGTACCCTGTGTACTAGGCTCGGTATGGCGGAAAGCTCCATGTTTTGCACCGACGACTTGTACGAAGGCACCAACATGGTCCAGGTGCGTCCATATCTTGACAACAATATTTGACATCAAGGATTATAGGTCTTGTTTAGCCTCCAATACATACAATGCTGGTTCCACCCACAGTCGGGCCTCTCGCCTCGGTCGGCGGTCTCGTCACCGCGCTGCATGAAGCCCGGGGAGGCACTCCAAGATGAGGTCCACGACATGTTTGAGCTCTTACCACTCGACGACACCCTGACGGACGAAGCATACGACCACGATCAGGTACATTGTTGTATTTGCAGCCAACTACGTCTTTACAAAGTGAGAAATCGCAGGAGAATGAGATTGCGTCGGTCGAGGTCGTTGCCAGTGTCTTGCCCTGCCTCGTGAATGGCTCGATCGTCGATACTGTGGCAATGACAGAAGACGAGCCCGTTGTCTTTACGGGCAATGATAACGACGACGACGACGCTCTGGAACCTCTTGACGACGAGTCGAGTCTGTTCCCATTTTCGGAGATCAAGAGCATCGAAGACAGCTGCGACGAGAGCTCGAGGGTGACAGACGACGTCGACACACCGCCCGTGATCTACGCGGATGCGGTGCGGCTACAGCCACTCGGCCAAACAAGATGCTCGACTACCGCCCAGTACGCGTTGCAGGTGTGAGAGTATCTCTCTTGTCCTCGTTCGTCATTGGTCAACTAGCCACGCATGGTCTCCACGACGTGCAACGTCACGTGCTGCCACGTCATGTAAAAAACGCGAGGTGTATCTTTGTTTAAAACAAACCCGTTGACAATGAATATTTTGGCCGCACGTTCAAGAAAACCTGTCGCATTCGATTTTTGCCAATGAGAACCCTGGCGATGACGCTGGCCGCGGTGGTGGCTTCGACGGTAGCGCTTGCTGTCGCCGCGCCGAGCTCATGGCAATGCGGTAGGCTGCTGTGACGAGTCCGCCTCTTGTCCAATGGTTTGCGCCCTTTATGAGCGGCGGCGGCTACTGCAGCGAAGCCATCTCGTTCGTCGAAGCGCTCGCCGCCTTGGCGTCGCCGGCGTATACGCTGCAGATCACGCAGCACGGCGACTCGTTCAACAATGACTTTGCCGCGCACCTACCGGTCGCCACACGAGATACGCTCGAGGCGCACTGGTTCAACCCGTACTGGTCGCCGGCACCGCCGCGGATCGCTGTGTGCCACTCGGAGCCTGGCGCGTGGCATCCTGCTCGGTACCACACGAGCACGTGTCCGCCCATTGGTACTTTCTACTAGTATCGTCATCAACAAGGATGCGACGTGAGGTAGGCTCGGCTTACGCAATCGGTCGCACCATGTTTGAGACCGACCGGATTCCGTCGGGCTGGGCTGACCGCATGGCGGCCATGGACGAAATCTGGGTCCCCACACAGTACACTACGCCACTCATGTACGCGTATGTATAAGCCTTTGCCTGTAGGTTCCAGAAGCAGGTGTTTCAGGACGGCGGCGTCCCCGAAGCCAAGCTCGTGGTTGTGCCTGAAGCCGTCGACGTGACGTATTTTGATCCTGAGAAAGCGACACCATTGGCGCTGCCCGGCGTCGATGCGTCCACGATCGTCTTCCTCTCCATCTTCAAGTACGCAACATGTACGCTTTGCTGTCGCTATATCCGAAGGATGAATCAGGTGGGAGGAGCGCAAGGGCTGGAAGATCCTGCTGCGGTCCTACTTGCGCGCATTCCCACGTGACGCCAACGTGCTCCTCGTACTCTTGACCAACGCGTATCACAGCTCGAGCGATTTTGAGGTGCGCTGTCTCTTCTTCGCTTCTTCTATGGCAATGTGGTCAGGCGATGATCACGGAGTTTGCACTGGACGACCTGCAGCGCGACCTCGACGACTTGCCGCGCGTGCACGTCCTTCCACCGCACTTGCCCCAGGTGACTGCGACCGATGCGTTGATATAGGCGTCGGCTTATCCAACGGACGCAGGACGAGCTCCCATCTTTGTACAAGGCCGCGACGGCGTTCGTGCTGCCGTCGCGCGGCGAAGGCTGGGGCCGCCCGCATGTCGAGGCCATGGCCATGGGCCTGCCGGTGATTGCGACCTTTTGGAGCGGACCGACCGAGTTTATGACGCAAGACAACTCATTTCCGCTGCAAATTGACGGACTCGTACCGGTGAGGCTCCGTGATTTCCATTCCAAAACTGCGATGAACGGCCGTGTGTGTCGTAGATTCTGGACGGTGCGTTCAAGGGGCATTTGTGGGCCAATCCGTCCGAGACGCATCTCATCGAGCTCTTGCAGTACGTGGCGACGCACCCCGAGGTACGTGTTCTTGTTGGAATGAGCCGATTCTCGATATGACATGTGCGCGCAGGATGCCAAGGCCAAGGGACAGCGCGCCCGCGCCGACATGGTCGACAAGTACGCGCCGTCGATCGTCGCAGAGATCGTGGACGCCCACTGGCAGCGCATCTTGGCCAGTTTGCCGATCGACGAGCCGCACGAAGAGTTGTAATCCAGCAGTCCATCAATGTGTGCACCTTCTTCGTTTTGCGCGGGCCGCTACCTTGCCACTGTACTGTGACAAGACCCCATATGTTGGAAAAAGCACTGCAGACGTCCAGCCAGTCCTTCAAAATTATTGCAGTCGCACCCTATTTTCACCCAGTGCTTGCCATTCAAGTGCTCGAGTACATGAAGCCACATCGCAAGCATCTGCAATGGAGACTGTGTCCGGTACCGCGCGCCGTCCTCGTTGCTACACTGCACAATGAGCCTCGCATGCGTCTGCGGCAACTCGACGCGCATGTTGGCCTCTCGCGGAACCGTCTCGTGCCGCTCGCGCTGCCACGTCATGAAACGGATGGGCTGCGGGCTGCTTTGTCACCATGCTAGAGTGTTGGTTTGTATGATCATCACTCTGCGGTGCATCGGCCAGCGCCTGTCTGCGCACATCTCAACGACTCCAACTCATGGCAAGCGTCCTCGCCTCGGACGCCTACAACAAGGTCGCGCGCCTCGCGAACGGGCGGCAAGTGAGCTACGCCGACGTCGGCGACGGTTTTCCGGTCGTCTGCCTCGTGGGCATGCATGGCCACCGGCACTACGCCTACCTCTTCCACGCGCTCGCTGCCAAGCACGGAGTGCGCTTCCTCTGCATCGACCGCCCAGGGTATGGCCTCTCGGACCCTTCCGACGACGCAACGCCCGTCCCCATCGCGTTTGCTCACATCCTCCACGAGCTCTTGGACATGCTCCGTATCCCGACGTTTGGCCTCATGGGGCAGTCGGCGGGGGCCCTCTTCGCGCTTGGTATCGCGGCGAACGATGCGCTGAAGGACCGCATTGCCGGCGCCGTCGTCCTTCTCGCGCCGTGGGTCGGCGTCGAGAAGAGCCCGTTCCTGCTCAAGCTCGCGTCGTGCTGTCCCAACGCTCTGCTGTCCGCGGGCGTCGGCTGCTTGAGTGCGTCCATGGACGTAAGCATGTCGTACCTTGGGGCCAACACGTCTGTGCCCGTGCTGTGTGCCCACGAGACTGATGATATTGACGAGAGTGACGAAACGTCGCCCGTGATGCCACGTCACGTGTGCCTCGGCGATCTCCGCGCGACGATTTCAACAGAGCCCCAGAACGCGATTGGCGATGTGCTCCTGTGCCTCGGACGAGACCCGCGGGGCGTCGGCTACGACGCTACGACGATCACAGCCCATGTACATGTTGTCCATGGCGAGAAGGACGCTATGGTGCCGGTCGCAGCGGTGCTGGACTTTGTAGCGGCGATGGCCAACGCGACGCTCGAGCTCGTGCCAGACGCTACGCACTCGAACCTTGGCTTGAACGAACCGGCGATGGATAGAGTCTTTGCCCAGTATTCTCGGGCCCCGTAACTCTGATAACCATGCAGCTCTTTTATCTTTTTTGTCAAGTGACGCGCAGCGGTCGACGTCGCCGCTTCGAGCCCATCTACGTAGCCCACCTCTCACGGTAGCACACGTGTGCCGAGTTAATCGAACGCCGTGTTGTTCTAGAGCACATGGTAATACAAAAACACGACTCCCTCAAACTTTCTCATAGACTGCGTTTTGGCGATTGAATGTCCAATCTCAATCTAAAAAAGTCCGTTTCCGACATGCAACACAACTATACCCAACCAACAACGGAATGTGTACGTCTGTCTGACCATGCCCCAGTGCGCCCTAGCCTGCATGGCAGCAACTCGAGTTACGAATGATTGCCCCATCTCCATTTCAACAGCCAATCAAACGCCATGAAGAACGTCGGACCAGACGGACGTCAAGGGTTGTATTGACCCTGGACGGGCGACATGACGACGAACTGCTTGGCCGACAACGCCTTCAACCGCACGCTGCGCCTTGCGGATGGGCGCATTGTGAGCTACGCCGACGTCGGCGCGCAAGACGGTCTGCCTGTGCTGCTCTTCCTGGGCATGCACGGCCATCGCCACGCGACCGTGCTCGTCGAGGCCGTCGCCCGCCAGCGCGGCCTTCGCCTTTGTGCATCGACCGCCCGGGCTACGGTCTCTCGAGCCCGCTGCCGTACGACGCAGCGACGCCCGAGCCGATCGCCTTCACGCGCATTGTCCAAGCACTTGTGGACGAGCTGCAAATCGGTCGCTTTGGCGTCATGGGGCAGTCGGCGGGTGCACTCTATGCGATGGCAGTGGCATCGCAGAGCCATTTGGCACCGCGCCTCGTGGCACCACTTGTCCTCCTTTCGCCGTGGGTCAGCCTTCGGAACTCGAGGACGTCCCGCGCTCTGCACGCAGCATCCTACGCGCCTCGGCCTGTGCTCGCGGCCGCCGTCAAAATCATGGACGTCTCCATGCAATGGAGCGCTGCGTCGAGCGCGCGAGATGAGATGGCCCTTCTCGGCACGGGCGCGTTCATGCCATTTGGCGAGCTCCGGGCGCGCGCCGCCACCGAAGCGCACAACGCATACGGCGACATACTCTTGTGCCTCGAGAAGGACCCGCGCGGCGTCGGCTACGATGTCCTCACGGACCTGCGCGTCCCGCTCCACGTTGTCCACGGCGCCGCGGACGGCATGGTGCCCATTGACGCCGCCGTCAGCTTTGTCGCGAGCGTCCAGGGCGCCACAATCACGATTGTGCCCGAGACGTCGCACGGCTTTACCGACTTTTACAAGACGGGCATCGAGCCCGCGTTTGATGCCTTTGCGCCATCGACAAGCTGCAGTTAGATAAGAATTGTATCCGTCGACCTGAAAACGTGGCGATTTTCTGTCCGATTCGAAAGCATTTGCGAGGTGCGAGCTGATGGCCCCTAGTACACTCTGGTGTGGTTGCTACAAAGACGTCTGAGATTGTTCTCTCGAGTATCTATGCAGACGGTCAAGTAAACAAGATTCGCGCCATCTCTCATCCTTCCAAGCTATCAGCGTAGGAGCGGCCCTTCCCGCCGAAGTTTGAGAGGCTCGTTCGGGCGTGTGTCGACGCGTCGGTGTGGTGCGCCCCTTTGGCGCTAATATGCACCGACCAGGCCTCCTTTGTTGACGTGACAAGCTTCCCTTCTCGGTGACGCACCTCGGGTGACGTCAGGCACTCACAGACGCAATCACAGACCCATTGCTTGACTGTGAATATGACGTGTGCTCTGGACGCGCCAAACTACAACTGCGTGGTGACCGTTCCCAGTGGCCACCGCGTGAGCTACGCGGTCGTTGGCGACCCCAGCGGGCGTCCCGTGCTATGCTTTCTCGGCATACGCGGCCATCGGTATTTTACGTACCTCTACAAAGCCCTGGCGTGCAAGCACAAGATTCGGCTCTTTGGGATCGACCGACCCGGGTACGGTCTCTCGGACCCGCTGGCCGCTGGCAACTCGACGCCTGCACCCATTGCGTTTGCCCGTCTTGTCGGGGCGCTCCTCGACGTCCTCGGAATTGACGAGTTTGGTCTCGTCGGTGGCTCGGCCGGTGCCATGTATGCGGTCGCAATCGCTGCCGACACCCGCCTCGCGACGCGCATCCTATCGCCCGTCGTCCTCATCGCGCCGTGGTTGGGCGCCCACGCAGCCCGGTTCCTTGGCTACTGAAAGCTGCGTCGTGGTTGCCACCGCCTACCATTTCGAGATGCGTACAGCTCATTCTTGGCTCGATGAACGTGAGCATGACGCACCTCAATGGTAGCCATACCGTGCGCATCCTCCGCAACGTCGAGGCGAGTGCCGACCCGCTCTTGATGGAAGAGCTCTGCGCGCGCATCAACGCAGAGCCCAACAACTTCGACCACGACGTGCAGCTCGGCCTTGGCAAGGACCCGCGCGGGTACGGCGTGCTTCTCGCCGACGTCCGCGTGCCGATCTATGTGGTCCACGCTGCGCTGGACACGCTCGTACCTCTCCAAGCTGCGCAGGAGCTTGTCGCGAGCGTTCCAATCGGCATGCTCAAGGTCGTCCCCGGCGCGACCCACTCGTTGCTTCCGTTTGACGACGACACAATGGACCATGTCTTCGGCCGCGTGGGCGCCAAGACGACCTTTAGCTCTTTGTAACCGAGCGTTTCTGTCGATAGACGTGTCGCGACTAAGCTTACTTACTAGTGTCTTATTGAGTTTTATCGACGTGTCGTGTGTGTGTTTCTTTGTGCCTGGCCATCTTGATTTGATTGGCATCTCGAGTCAGTCGAAGATCGCAGCATTGCATCCGGCTGGCATGGCCAATCATATCCCAGAGAAAGCAGTAATTATGACCAATCCCTATCGAGATGACGTGTCCCAACATCCGAAAAGACTGAGATGAGTGGCGGCGTCCTTGACGGGCCCGACTACAATGGCCTCATCACGCTGCAGGACGGGCGCCATGTGAGCTACGCCCAGGTCGGCGACGCCAAAGGTGTTCCCGTCGTCTGCCTCTTGGGCATGCGCGGCCATCGGCACTTCATCTACCTCTTTAAGGAGCTCGCGCTCCTCTATGGCATCCGCCTCCTCTGCATCGACCGGCCGGGCTACGGCCTCTCGGACCCGATCGCGGATTCGAGCTTGCCAGCGCCCATTGCCTTTGTCGACATCCTCGACCAAGTGCTCGCGCAGCTGCAGATCGACCAGTTCGGACTCATGGCGCAGTCGGCCGGCGCCATTTACGCGTTGGCGATCGCGAGCCAAAAGGCACTCGCATCACGCCTCATCGAGCCGCTCACACTGCTTTCGCCGTGGGTCGGTATCTCGAACCGGTCGTGTCCGCGACTACTCAAGATGGCGTCGTACTGCCCGACGCGGCTCATTGCCGCTGGCATGAAGCTTGTGAACGCGTCGGTCGACCTGAGCATGGCTTATGTCGACCCCAACCAGTCGGTCCGCACGCTAGGCCATGGCCTTTTGCTCGCCGACGACAGCGGCCACGAGACCACCGAGGCGGTGCCGCTGAGCAGCTCGCCGCGGCTCCGGTTTGGCGACTTTCGCGCGCGCATGGACGCCGAGCCCCATAATGCGTACCACGACGCGCTGCTCTGTCTCGGGAAGGACCGGAATGGCTGTGGTTTTGAGCTCACGGATGTGACCGTTCGCGTCCACGTGGTCCACGGCGAGAAGGACACGCTCGTCCCGAGGAAAGCCGCGATCGAATTTGTCGCTGCAGTTCCGAATGCCACGCTCGACTTGGTGCCACACGCGACGCATGCGCTTTTGATCTTTCAAGAAGAAGTCATCGCCGATATTTTTGCCTCGTTTGCTACCTCGTCGTCGGTGCGGTCTAATTAATCTCTTGGAATGACTCGCCTCGTATGTGCTTCTTGCAGGATTGTGGCACGCCCAAAGACAGGTCTTTTGCGTTGACGTCACATTAGTGCAATCCGGAGACCGACGAAGCACACAGAGCCGACGCCGCGGGCCGAAAGCACGGTAGGAACAGCGACGTCTCATCTCCTTGACGGCTGCCGAGAAACTCGACGGGCCTTGAATCGTCGAGGGGCATGGGTGCCGAGCGCGCGAAGAGCGGCGCCATCGGCGCGACCACAGACCGCTGCCAGCGACTGGCACTTCCACAACAATGGACGTAAGACACAGAGCACAGAGCACGCCGGAGCGCGCCATGGCCTTGCGGGCACCTCGGTAGGCCGCTCCGCTACGGCACCAGGTTGTCTTTGGAATGGCGTCACCCCAATCCAGCCAAAAAGTAAAATAGGAACGAAGAGACGACTCACTTGAAAGGAATCGGTTCTCACTCTGGCTCATGATTGAAGGAGTCGATGAGAGTTGATATGCGCAACGAAGGAATTCCCGAGACACAGGACTCTGCAGCACTGCAGACCGAGTCGCAAGCGTGACGCCTGTCATGGTTTGATTGACTAAATTGGAATTGGGATCGAAGAGGGCGTTTCGAGGGTTGGGTCGAAACGCACGCGCCGCAGTCGTTTTCTGTTGCCGCAGTCGTCCTACCGGTACCATGCAGCGCCATGACTCCAAGACAATGCTCAAAAAGATGGAACTCGACTACGACAGTCGCATGGAGGAGCAAGTGGACGACCTCCGCGAGAAGATGCGCCTCTTGCGTACGATGCGTGAGCTGCACCGATCCACTCACCGCGTGTAGAGGTCGACCGCAAGAACAACGTCGAGGCGCTCGAAGCCAACAAGAGCTCCAACAAAGATCTTATCCGGCAGCTCAAGCAAGAAAACAAGGAGCTCCGCAAGCAGATTGCCGACATGAAGCGTGTACGATGCCTCCGGTTTCTTATTGCTTTCTTATTTGGCGCCTAGTCGGAGCACGCCGCCGGCAACGTGATGGGCGGCAACGACCTCGACGACGAGACGGCCCAGATTGCACACCACTTGACCAAGTGCCGCAAGCAGTACGACGACGTGCGGCACAAGGTCGCGGCCCAAGTCGACACCCTCGAGCAGCTCAAGGTACTTGATCTTTACGAGTATGGACAGCTTGTCCACTACTCGTACCTAGGACAATGTCAAGGACCTCGAACTCGAGAGCAAGAAGCCGAGCATGGAAGACACGCCCGAGACACGCAAGATCCGTATGCTCGAGAACCGCCTCGACAAAGCAATGATCAAGTACAACGAAGCGCAGAGCATTCGCAAGACGTACGAGCAGATCGTCAAGCGCCTCAAAGAAGAGCGCATTGGCTTTGACAACCAGCTCGCGGCGATCGAGCGCGCGGCGGCGGCCAAGAACCACGACTACGAAGAGCTGGTCATGCTCTCGAACGATGCGGCGCACGCCAAGGAGCTCACCCTCCTCGAACTCGAGCGCGTTCGGTCCAACTACGAAGAGGAGCGCCGGTTGCGCGAGAAGGAGCTCCGGGAGAAGCAGCAAGTCGTCAAGATGAAGCTCGATATGAACGCCCGCCTCGACAAGCGCGAGAAGCTCAAGACCGACATTGTGTCGGGCGAAGCCGCGCATTTAGACGACGAGGAAGCCGTCGTCATGCGGCAGTCGCTCGCTGTCCACAACATTGCGCACGTCCGCATGAGCGAAGAGAAGAAGGAACATCGCACCAAGATTGACATTTTCGAGACCGCGTTCCGCAAAATCAAGGAAGCCACGGGCGTCACGGACGTGAACGAAGTCATTCAAAAGATCGTGAGCCAGGAAGGCACGACCGAGAACCTCATGATGTTGACAAAAGAAAACCAAGCGCGGCTCGAGGCGCTCCAAGCCGAACACGTCCATCTCAAGACGCACGTCGAGGAGCTCAAGTACAGCGGGAGCGGCGGCGGCCACCGGCGCAAAATGGTCGACGACCACGAAGCCAACCTCAACGTTGCGACCGCCAAGCTCGAGCGCGCACGCCTCAAGTACGAGCGCGTCGCCAAGATCCTCATTAGCGTCAAGGCCGGCGTCGAGCACTTGGTGGACAAGATCGAGTCGGTACGGCGTCATCCTATCAACGGCTGCATCGATCGTCGGATGCATGGTGGTAGGTGCGGGAAGATGGCAAGGCGATCCATGTCGGCGACGACACCATTGTCGAGGCGCTCCACCAGAGCGAAGTGACGCTGACCAACATCTTGACGCTCATGCATGCGGCCGCGGTGCGCGCCCAAAAGCCCGTGAAAAATGAAGTCGACGAGACCGAAGTGCTGGACGCCGCGGACGCCGAGCTCAGCGTTGGCCTCGCACGTCCTTATAACCAACGCATCCCGCTGCCGGGGGATGGGCCCCTCCCGGACGATGGGGACGGCGACGACATGGCGATGGACGAGAACGACGATGCGCTGTCACGCGATCGCGTCAAGAAAGCCTCCAAGCAAGTGCTTCTGGACCAAGACAAGAAGAAGAAGCGGATACAAAAGCGCGCATCGTTCGCCGACCTCGACGACGTCGGCGAGCTGGACACGTCCATGGGGCTCACGGCGTCGAGCGATGGGAAGAAGCCATTGTCGTCCCCAGGGAAAAAGAAGGGCTAGCCATCAACAACAAAACGCAGACCGAACTTTTCTATTCCATCCATCTTTCATTCAGTCCACGAGACAGACAATCAATCAAGCAATCAATCAATCAAGCACATCCATTGTGTCTGCGTTAATATGTAAAATCAACGTGGTAAAACGACGATACGTAGCACGATGCCTGCTTGCGAGTCGGCACTAGCACGTTTTCACCAACAGCGACAGCTCGCGCACACTTGTTAGGGTTTGTACATGGCACTGCCAATGAGACGCCCGTACGCCTCGTCGTACGCTGCCACCGTGTGGGCCCATGTATACCGCGTCTCGACCGTGCGTCGTGCGCCATGGCCGAGCTGGCGTCGCAAAATCGGATCGTCGGCCAAAAGCGCGATCGCCGCGGCGAGTGCTCGCGGAGAAATCTCGTCGACGACCCACGCGTTCTCCTCGTGCCGAACGTACTCGGCGACGCCAGCGACGCCAAAGGTCACGAGCGGCAACCCCACGGCCATGACTTCCAAGTTGGCGATGCAAAATGTCTCTTGGAGGCCTGGCTGCACGGCCACGTCCCACGTCTGGAGCTCGTGGATAAGCGCCGCCTCGTCGTCGATGCTTCCGAGAAACGTGATCGGGTACCGCTTGTAGTATTTGGCATCAGCGCCGTCTCCGACCCAGCGGAAGGTCACGCACGACGAGGTCATGTTCGTCTGCGTAAGGAGCTCGACGGCGCGTGCGAGGAGCCCGAGGGATTTTTCGAGGGTGAGCCGGCCGAGATACCCGACGACGACGCAGCGATTAGTATGGCTGCGGGCGCGAGGGGCAAAGATCGTCGGATCGACGCCGGGTGGAATCACCGATCGCATGTCGGCGCGCATCCCATTTATGACACTGGGGTGCGCGAGGGTGTACTGGGACGGCCCAATGAGCAGATCGACCGTGTGCGGCGTGGGCCTAACACTCGAGAGCTCGAGCACGACGCCGGCAGCGCCGGCAGCGCGACCGAGACCCGCCCAGACGCGATCGTCATGGTTGCGCGAGTTGGGGTAGCTCAGCACTCCTCCTTTGCAGGGTGCAAAGGCAGCAACGAGCGATGCCCAGAGCGAATGAACGTACGATGGAAACGTCGTTCGATCGTCGGCGTCCGCAAAGTCGGCGAGCGCGACCCTCATCTTTTCGTGTGTAATGTCGTACCGGGCAATATCTTCGCGTGAGACCTAGACGCGATAGTGACAACTTGTACATCGACGACTATTACAACAATGGAAATAGACGTAATACCATCATGGGCACGTGCGTCACGTTTAAGCCGTGCGCTGTAAAAACGTCTGTGGGGTGGACTGGCTTGGGCTCGAGCAGAAAGATCTATGAATTCTCATCGAATCGCTGACCCACGGAGGTGACGTACGTGGAACGAGTAGTCGATGGTTGGATGCGCTCGAAGGGACGCAATGAGCCGCAGCCAAAGCCGCTTTTGGCCATCCATTGGCCACGATGTCACGCCAAAACAGAGCGTCCTTGAAGTGGGACGCGTCGCCTTGGCCGACGGCAGCGCCAGCAGCGCCATCTTGGATCGACCTGTGTCTCGGTACAGCTCGGCACGGGATGCAATGCGTTCAATGTAGAGCACGATGGGTGCGCTAATCGGTGTGAAGTTGGCGCTGAGGGCCTCCACCACAATATGATGCGACCCGGGATAGATGTTTGTGAACGTAGTTTTGGGCGTCTGGATGGGAAGCATATCCTGCAGCCCGCATCCTGTCAAGCGAATGTGCCCATCGGTCGTCGGGCCATCGACCGCAATCACGATCGGCACCTCGGGCGTTTCGATCAGGTAGTGCGGCGGTGGCCACAAAACGCGCAGCGACGTGTGAGCCGACGACGTCGTGCGGCCGACGACAAGCAGCATCGCCTACACGCCAGGTTTTTTTCTGCCCCGAGTAGTTTGTTTGGTTACCAAAGAACGACGCACGAGCCTCGCGACGAGACTGCCAGCCATTGGGTTTTGTGTTTGTGGTCCACGACGATCGCAACGACTGGGTCGCGTCGCGCATTCTGAAAACAAGACAAGGAAATGGATATGTCAATTGAATTAATTACCCACCGGTTTCTCATGGCCAATGTATTAATGCAATTGTAGTACTATTAATATTTCTGTGGACTCGAGGCACGTATGGTGCTACAGTGGGTGCGGGTCTTTTTAAGTGCGACAATCGGCGCAGCGCCCTAGTTTTATAGCTTGGTATTTGTATGCGATTAAAACAATACCTGTGTGCGACATAACACTGTTCTCAACGTCGCCGATTTTTCTATCCGGACTCCCCCCCATCCGGACACGAATGTCACTGAAGACGGTCACCATAATAAGGCCACGCTCGGCAAGTGCCACAAGGAACACTCGGAAGAAGCAAGATGAAAACGGCATATGCCGGTAACTCGTGCCTACCGGGTATTAGGTTGGTGGTAGGACGACCCTAGAAATAGGACCCTTAATCCGTAATATAACGAGAGGACTCATTTCATCAACAACAACACTGTTCTCAACGTTGAACGGTAGGGAAAATGACAGAACTGGGTAAAAACTGCGTCGACACATGAATTTGGAGAAAAAATAGCCATTCACTTAAGTTTCCGGCAGGGTATTCGGGTTTTTTGGCAAGGTAGTCGCAGGGAAGGGAAGGTGGGGTGATGTGAGGTATCGAGGAAGGTTAAAGGATTGTTGCACAGGTCTTGTTTGCGGGCAAGGAGGCGTAGGAGGAGAAGGCATGTGAAGACGCCGAGGCTTGCCACCACGTGCCATATTTGTCACTCCATAGTAAAACCAAGTCTATGTATTTTTATGCAATTTACCCAGTTTTGGGTTGATTTGGACCACCGTTCACCCAGTTTTGACATTTTCCATTGTACGGACGGTACTGTACCGGTGCACACCAGAAAAAGCCTACAGTGCCATCCATCGATGGTTCCAAAACCACCATTTCCAGTGTAGATAACGTAATTTCAATGCAAGATGCGCCAAAGCGACTCTTTCCGGTCAAAGACTAAGCCATGGATGCCCACAACCATCCGTTTTCCATCAAACGCGTCTGCGTTGCAATCCAATTGCGTAAACAATCAAGTCCACCACGACGTAGCACGGCGTAGCACGATGTCAGCTTGCGTGAAAACAACAGCGACAGCTCGCGCACACGCGTTAGGGCTTGTAAATGGCATTGCCAATGAGACGCCCGTACGCCTCGTCGTACGCGGCCACCGTGTGGGCCCATGTATACCGCGTCTCGACCGTGCGTCGGGCGCCATCGCCGAGCTGGCGTCGCAAAATCGGATCGTCCGCCAAAAGCGCGATCGCCGCGGCGAGTGCTTGCGGAGAAATCTCGTCGACGACCCACGCGTTCTCCTCGTGCCGAACGTACTCGGCGACGCCAGCGACGCCAAAGGTCACGAGCGGCAACCCCACGGCCATGACTTCCAAGTTGGCGATGCAAAATGTCTCTTGGAGGCCTGGCTGCACGGCCACGTCCCACGACTGGAGCTCGTGGATAAGCGCCGCCTCGTCGTCGATGCTTCCGAGAAACGTGATCGGGTACCGCTTGTAGTATTTGGCATCAGCGCCGTCTCCGACCCAGCGGAAGGTCACGCACGACGAGGTCATGTTCGTCTGCGTAAGGAGCTCGACGGCGCGTGCAAGGAGTCCGAGAGATTTTTCAGCAACAAGGCGACCGAGATACCCGACGACGACGCAGCGATTAGTACTATGGCCGCGGGCGCGGGGGGCAAAGATCGTCGGATCAACGCCGGGCGGAATCACCGTTCGCATGTCGGCGCGCATCGCATTTACGACACTGGGATGTGCGAGGGTGTATTGTGACGGCCCAATGAGCAGATCGACCGTGTGTGACACAGGCAACACGCCCGAGAGCTCGAGAACGACGCCTGCAGCGCCGGCAGCGCGACCGAGACCGGCCCAGACGCGATCGTCATGGCTGCCCGAGTTGGGGTAGCTCAGCACTCCTCCTTTGCACGGCGCAAAGGCAGCAACGAGCGATGCCCAGAGCGAATGAACGTACGATGGAAACGTCGTTCGATTTTCGGCGTCCGCAAAGTCGGCGAGCGCGGCCATAATCTTTTCGTGTGTGATGTCGTACCGGGCAATATCTTCACGGGAGACCTAGACGCGATAGTGACAACTTGTACATCGACGACTATTACAACAATGGAAATAGACGCAATACCATCATGGGCACGTGCGTCACGTTCAAGCCGTGTGCTGTAAAGACGTCTGTGGAATGGACTGGTTTGGGCTCGAGCAGGAAGATCTATGGCCTTCCATCAAATTGCTGACCCACGGAGTTGACGTACGTGGAACGAGTAGTCGACGGTTGGATGCGCTCGAAGGGACGCGATGAGCCGCAGCCAAAGCCGCTTTTGGCCATCCATTGGCGACGACGCCCCTCCGAAACAGAGCGTCCTTGAAGTGGGACGCGTCGCCTTGGCCGACGGCAGCGCCAGCAGCGCCATCTTGGATCGACCTGTGTCTCGGTATAGCTCGGCACGGGACGGGATGCGCTCAATGTAGAGCACGATGGGTGCGCTAATCGGTGTGAAGTTGGCGCTGAGGGCCTCCACCACAACATGATGCGACCCAAGATATATGTTTCCGATGACAGCTCCGGGCGCCTGCATGGCAAATGTAGTCCGCAGCTTGTGTCCTGTCAAGCGAATGTGCCCATCGGTCGTCGGACCATCGACCGCAATCGCGATCGGCACGGTTGGCGTCTCGACGAGGTAGTGCGGCGGTGGCCACAAAACGCGCAGCGACGTGTGACCCGACGACGTCGCGGCCACATAGAAAACTACCTACGCCCCGGACTTCTTTCTGCATGTTTAGATCGTCAATCTACGTACACTCGCGACGAGTCGCATCGCCATGGCGTGTTCTGTGGACTGTAAGATCGCAATCTTAGTCAACTTCAATCGCACTTAAACGGGCTGACGTGACGACCTGGGTAACTGCGCCGGTAGAATATGTATCTGGGGCGTACTTATCATAGCCTCCTTGTGCGGCAGCAGGATTGGTCGAAAGTGCCACTTCAGATAGGTCTTTTCCACCAATAAACTGTCAACAAGCCGAGAACTGCGGTGGCGTCCCTCGAGGCGAGACGAAGCGAGGGCTGCGAACAAGACGCCATCAGCGCATCTGCAGGGACAGGGTCCTGCCTGTGCGATTGTTATAGTGATCAACACATCAAGATCTTCGCCAAAACCCCAGAAATGTGTAAAAAATGGAAAAATGTGTTGAAAATCCATGTTGCAAACGCTTTAAGACGTCAATTGCAGTGCTTTAGAAGGTAAAGAGCATACCGGGCGTGTACCCAAGCTCCTCGAGCGCGGGCATGACGGCAAACTTGAGCATCGGCGGCGGGCCGCACATAAAGATCTGCGTGTGCGGGCCCGGCGCCGGCATGTGCGCGGCGAGCATCTCCTTGTTGACAAAGCCGCTCGAGAACGCCCAGTTGTCTTTCGGGCGGTCGACCGTGTACCACACCTTGACGTTTGTGTAGTTGCGCGTCATCGCGTCGAGCTCGTCACGCAGCAAGATGTCGTCTTCGGTCTGGTTCGCAAACAAAATGTGGAACTCGGTCGTCTCGCTTGGGTCCCGGAGCGCGTAGCGGATGACCTGGAGCATCGGCGTGATGCCGGTGCCACCCGCAATCATGCCAATCTTAGTCGCCTTGCGCACCTCGATGGTCGTGTCCTTGACGCGGTGCTTGAAGTGGCACTCGCCCTTGCCGACATACGTGAGCTTGCCCTTGGGGCCCGAGACCTCGATACGGTCGCCGATCGCCATGTTCTCAAGGTACTGCGACATCTTGCCACCGTCCGGGAACTTGGGGTGCACGTTCTTAAAGTAGACCTTGACGACGAGGTCGACGTAACCCTTGACGTCATCCGAGCTCACGGGCGTGTACGAGCGGAGCACGAGCTTGCCCTCGGCGTCCGTGTAGCGCAGCGAGATGTGCTGGCCGACCGGAAGGCCGAGCACATGCTCGGGCGACGGCAATGCGAGGCGGAAGCGGCGCGTGTCGGCCGAGAGTTCCTCCTTCTCGACGAGTTCGAGCATGACCGTCGCGTCCGGCTGGAGAGTCACGAGCTTGGCCTTCTGCGCAGCCTGGTACCGCTTGTAGAGCACGTCGAGCACCTTGGTGACCACGATGGTCACCATGACGAGAAGGATCGCATTGCGCGTCGCGTCGCTGCTGCCGTCGGCCATGGCAAATCCGAAAATGGCCCACTTCAACGACTTTGCCCTGTGTTCGGGATGGACCCCCTACCCAGCCAAGGTCTCTTTTCATAATAAAAAGTATGCAATTTCGGAATGATAGGGCCTGGGTGGGGGGACGGGTACAAAAAGTGGGATGATGCACTTTTTACGGGCCAAGGCGGACCCGATGACGTCACGGCCCAGTAGCGACCAATGGATACCACGACGTAGCGTCGACGTCGCGACGCCTCGACCATCGATGCTTTTCTGATGGATCTCAACGCTTGGGTATTCCAGTAGGAACATGCAAGACGACGCAGGCGCGTCGACGCATCGGATTTGCATACACCATGCGGGTCGCCACGGAAGATCCGTTGCTGGATTTATTTGCTTGTCAATATCCGAGCGATCTTGGGCGTCCACATAGCTCTAGTTGGTCGCAAACAACTTGCTGCTACTGCTTTTCGTTACGTGAAAGAGATTAGGAGGTGAGGAGGTAAACAGAGCCCGAACGCCGTGCCATCAGCGTCAGTGGCTGCAACGGAACAAGCACAGGCTTGGCATGGCGTCTATCGCACTCGCATAAGAGGCCATCACAATACGTCTTGACATTGCATTCGCGATACCACCTCAAAGGAAGACGCACCTATGAAAGCGGCAACCTCCTTTCGTGTGAGCACAAGGCCGTACGCGAGCAGCGTTTCCAAATGCTGCAGTGCTACCAGTCGTTGTCATAACAGCGGTTTTGGTCCGACAAAAGGTCGTGTACGCTGAAGGTAGACGAGCGACGCAGCGTCGATGCTCGTGTTGGACACATTCAACGTTTTGAGTCCAAGCAGTTGCGCCAAGCACTGCACACCAGCGCCCCGCAACTCTCTACAGCATCCATTCAATTGACGAAAAAGTGGGACAGTGCACGACCTATTGTGGCTCACATTGAGCTCCGTCAAGTGTGGCGCAGACGACGCTAGCGTGCCTGCGCCGCGGTCGGTGAGGTAGCCACCGCAGAGCACGAGGCGACGCAGACTCTGCAAACTGGCGAGGCACTCAAGACCTCGGTCAGCAATACTACGCACCGAGGATCATGGGCGGACATAGCACTGGTGACACGCACCTTGCACCAAAGAGATCCAAGCTCGTGAGCTGATGCAGCGAGCCCACGGACGATACGCTGTGGTACGTGATGCCTTCCGTGCTCAGCACCAAGCTTCTAAGGCGCTTGAGATGCGGCAGACTTCGTGCGCCCATGTCGGAGACGTTCGTGTGGGCCACATGGAGATCCTCAAGGGAAGCCAAGTGCTCGCAGAGGATATGGAAGGTCGCATCGTCGAGCCTTGTGCGCGCGGCCTTCAAGTACCGCAGGCGCGAGAGCGATTTCAGGTACTGGAATGCACTACGCCGATTCGGATGAGCGTACATGCGCAAGCGATCTCAAGCACA
This sequence comes from Saprolegnia parasitica CBS 223.65, assembly GCF_000151545.1. NCBI lineage: Eukaryota > Oomycota > Saprolegniomycetes > Saprolegniales > Saprolegniaceae > Saprolegnia > Saprolegnia parasitica. The sequence goes on along the minus strand of NW_012156463.1, from coordinate 48,441 downwards.
CACGTTGCTGTTGCCTGACTTTGCGAGACGTCGAGGGACGTGAGCGTCTCCAGTGACCCAATGGCCTACGCGAGACACGTACAGAAAACGTTTCTGGGTCATGCAAACCACACCGCCAAACCGGCCTCGTCGACACCCGAGTTGGACAAATCGAGTGCTGTCAAACTACCCCACGCAGTGTGGGGACTCTGAACAAGGCGGCACTGACTTGCTTCGAACGAAACCAGCTCTGTGAGCGAGCCGAGTAAGTTGACGCCGGACTGGTCAACAGCGCGACAGCCCGAGAGCACCAAGTGTTGTAGCTGATGCGCATGGACAGCAAGCATCGCCAGGGCACCATTTCTAGACGCAGGCTCCGTCACTCGTTGATCAACGAATAGGTTACGTGATGCTGCATTGGCCAAGGTTGAGCGAAAAGAGCGATACAAGACCCGTCACGACCGCCAGCACGCCCCTGTCCGAGATACCAGAGCAGTGGTTCAAGTTGAGTCGCCGAAGACTTGACGGCAAAACAAACAAACCCGTGTCCGAGATCGAGGTGCATTGTGACTAATCACGATGAATACCAGAGCGAACTACAGGAATCCAGCACAAGTACCAAGTCCAATTCATTCAATTGCGTGCACGCCCAGAGGTGCCCGAGCGATTCGTTGCGCAAGAGAGCACACCCCGCGAGGTGTAGTACAGTCAAGCGCGTCGCATTGGAAAGCGGGTGCAGTGCCAACGGCGACAAGTTCTTGCAATGGCTCAGCTTGGCGACGCGGAGCGCGACGAGCGGCTCGCGACCCAGCGTTTCGACGCCGGCACAACGCGTCAAGTCAATGTGCGTCAGCGACGCTGCGATAGAAGGCGCAAGAGCTTGCAGCCAGCCCTCGTTGACGTTAGCGCAGTCGGAGAGGTCGACGCGCGTGCCCAGCGGGAGCGACTCGCCAAGCAGCGCAAACAACTCGACCGTCAGCACTTCGTGCGCCACGAGCCGACGGAGAAGCGCACCAAAGAGCTCTGACGGTAATGCCGTAGTATCCACAGAGGTTGGCGCGGAGGCCAGCTCGATCGCAAGGCGGTCCAAGCAGAGCTCGACGAGCGTGGACGACCCCAACGAAAGCCGTCGGCGGCGCTGTGGATGTCTAAGACTCTTGGAGCGGCTGAGTTTGGGAGTGTCGAGGGACTCGACGACCGACTCGGCCGAGCTGCAAACAATACCCATGCACGGAAGCGTCGACAACGAAGAGTGCGCGTGGAGGACGACTACTCGCGCCGTTTCCGGTTTTTGTTCTTCGACAATGCACTTTCTACGCGAATCTAAACGCACGCCTCTTTACACGCCACGCCATGCTATGACATGTCGTTTCCATGGGCGTGATCTCCATGCGGTCGAGTGCTTGTTATTGCCCCGGCAACGGTAGTATACATATCTACCTTCGTCGTTATTGCGTCGATGCCTGACAGCGCTTGGATGTCCTTGGCTTCCAGTCCACGCATGATGCTAAAGTTGGGTGGAAATAGCCCATCTGGTGCCCGTCCCATTCGCTTGTCATCATTGGCAACGATGGCGGGTCCGGGGCGCACCAAGTTCATCATGATGGTGTCGTACCACGGCACGGGCTTCGTGGGCTGGCAGCGACAAGTGCGAAAGCCATGCTCTGGCGTTCTAGAACGGCTCATGATGCTGTAGGCAGCGTCCGCGACGGGCGGCAAGGTCATGCTGAGCGTGCAGGACGTCATCGAGGACGCGGTCTCGACGATCTATCGCCCGCAAGGCGACCGCATCAACGTCACGTCCGTGAGCCGAACCGACTCGGGCACGCACGCTCTCCAGGTAGTGTACGCTCGTCCCAACACTGCAGGCAGAATAGATCGCGGATAGCAATATTGTACGTTCGTTCTGGACGAGTCACCGGCGCACGACCCTGCGACCATGTTGCGCGAGATCAACGCCTCGTACGCCCAGCCTGGCATTCTACAGGCTATTGGATGACCGCTTTTTAGACTTCCTGACGCGGTGCTGGCGCAGACGCTGGCCATCGTGCCGCCCAGCACGTTCAAGCACCGCACCAAGTCCAAGTTGAAGAAGTACGTCTACTACATCCAGCAAGGCAAACGGCCTGTGCACGAAGCGTCGCCGTACTCGTGGTTCATCGGGAAGCGCCTCGACTTGCCCAAGCTGCGCGACGCCTTGAGGTCCCATGCCACTCGGTCGATGTCGCCTCACATTGGTGTAGCCTCATTACAGGGACGCACGACTTTCGCACGTTTTCCATGGGGCTGCAGAAAGACCACTTTGTCGATATGAACACGCTCCGGACCATCGTCGAGTGCAAGGTCGTGCCGCGTCGGTACCGAATCGTCCTCTGGCAGACGAGAAGACCTACCCCTTGCGTAGACATGTCGACTTTTCGCTCGACTTGACGCGATCGGGCACGGGCCCGATCCTGCCGCAGGACCCCGACTCTCTGGACGAGAACTTTGTCGTGTGCATTGAAATTACAGGCAACGGCTTTCTCCGGCACATGGTGCGGCGCATCATTGGCACCTTGCGCAGCGTCGGCGAAGGGCGTGCCGGCCCGGACCTCATGACGCAGGTTCTGAACGGCAACATCGAGCCTGGCCCGTCGGTGCCGTCGCGCGGTCTCTGGCTCCACCGCAGCTGGATGACCCAAGCCGAGTACGAGGCCGACCAGGCGTTGTAATGTGAAAGGGTCGTTTGATGCTCTATTTGTCCCTTATACTTCCCAGGGCCCAAACGAAGCGAGGTTGGCGTCAATGCGGGCAACAATGTCGTCGCCAAAGGACTCGATGCCGTGGTCGTCCATTTGCTTGAGCTCCTTGGTCGTCAGGATGACAATATTGCCAGGCGAGAGCGGTTGGTCCTTGCGCCAGCGCGTCATGTACGTGCGGTCGACGCCACCGCAGCGAATGCCGCTCACGGAGCTGCGCGCCTTCCACACTTCTTGGTACAAAAAGTCCATGTCATCCTATGTAATCCATGAGACATGTTGTGTGTGGAGAATATCATCTTATACCTTGTCGACGGCAATCTTTTGGGAAAACCCAAGGTTCTTCTCGCGTTGCTGGAGTTGCTGGTAGAATTTGTTGCGCTGCTCACGGCCGAGCTTGGGCATGTTTTCGGGGCTACACAGAGCAATCGTGAAGCTTAGATCGATAGCGAGAAAGGTTATACTTGATGGGAAGCCCGGCCATGTCGGTCAGGACAAACGCTGCCATCGACTGGCCAAACATTGCCGGCATCGTGCCAAGCACAGGAATGACGCGGATGCGCATGTTCTCGACGTTGCCAAAGGCACCGGGGTCCGCGGCTTGCTCGGCGTCGAGCGGCAAGAGCTTTGCAATTGTCTTCTCGCTCGAGTAGACCGTCGTGACGGTCGACGCGTCGATGCCCTTCTTCTTGAGAAAGTACCGAATCTTGGACGCCAACGGATCGCCTGCTCATTTCGTCAATCCCAAGGCTGCGTCATTTCAAAGTACGTACGCACAGCGTCTTGGAGCGAGCCAATATGGATGCGCGTCGGGTCAGCCTTGCCACCGGCGCCGGTCGCGGTGATCACCTTGAGGCCCTTTGTGGTCGCCGCGACCAAGAGCGCGGTCTTGGTCGTCACATCGTCAATGCAATCCAAGACGTACGTGGGGTTGCCTACACATATAGTGTACATCGTTTTGAGCGAATGCTACGGACGAGAAAGACGTCGTACCCGCGAGCAGCTCGTCGGCGACGTCGGCCTCAAACATGACAGGCACCGCCTCGACCTCGCATTGCGGCACGATTTCATGCAAGTGCATTTTAAGCACAGCGGCCTTGGACAAGCCAACGTCTGCGCGCGTAGCGACAGCGTGTCGGTTGAGCGATGAGAGCGTCACGTTGTCGAAGTCAATGAGGCGGAGCTTCTTGACGCCGGACCGCGCGAGCATGTGCGCGGCGTGCGACCCAACGCCGCCAAGGCCGATCACAATCACAAAGGCATCCTGGATCTTGGCAAAGCCTTCGTCACCAAAGAACGAGTTGATGCGCGAGAATTGCTCGTTGGTGAGATCCTGGCCCGACGACGACGACGTGGCGGCCGCTGGAAGGTCGCGGGCCGACGGTTTGATCGCTGGCGACGACGACGACTGCAGAAAGCGCTGGGCCGCAATGGCAGAGATCGCGCCAAGGGCGAAGAGCGCAACCGGCACGATGAGCTTCATGAGGATGACGAGATGACCACGAATGACCACGTGCAATTCAATGGTGTCCTTTGGCGCCTTTTGATTGGCCGCCGGGGTAGAGCCCGACCAATCAGATGCGAATGTAGAACCTAGGTCGCACCGCTGTCCCTGTTAGGTCGCTTCGAGTCGGTGCTGCATCGACAACATGTTGGCAACACCATCAATTAATTCATGACCTTGATCAAACAAGGGTACGCCTTCGATGGCAGTCCAGCAAGAACGTGGTGTACCGGTAGTACCGGTACAAACATGTATCGTGGCCAGGTCGGCGCCTCAAACCTGTGTCAAATGATAAAATATAAGTTGCTACAGTGGACGGTTGCCTAAGGTTTTGAGATCACGGCTTTAGGCTTATATCGTGCGCGAGGATTGGTCAAAAGTCAATATCCAAATTCCGAACAACGGAAAGATGGCGGCAATGCGATCGCGCATGCGGAAGGAGCTCGAGATGCTCGAGACGGACCCGCCCCATGGTACTTCGTCCGCCATGCGTCGACCTCGATGGAAGAGGAAGATGCATGCTTCCTCCATGCGCAGGACGATGCACTCATGCATGCTAGGGATCTGCGCCTGGTCCGTGGACGACAAGCTCGACGACCTCCAAGCCCGTACGACGCCCACATCGGCAGGATGGACGATGTACATCCTTTGTAGAGATCCAAGGGCCGGAAGGAACGCCGTATGAGAATGGTGTCTTCCTCCTCGAGATCAAGGTTCCGGAGCGGTTCAACCCCCGTCCACGGCCATAGTAGGATGAGCCGAACTGCGTAGCTACCCGTTCGAGCCACCGAAAGTTCACTTTACGACGCCGATTTTCCACCCGAATATTGACAATGGCGGTCGCATTTGCTTGGACACGCTCAAGATGCAGCCCAAGGTAGTACTGTCTTTGTTCGGCGAAGGAACTCTGATGGGATGTAGGGCTCGTGGATGCCCTCGGTGAACCTCTCGACGCTCCTAACAACGATCCGCCTCTTGATGGCCGAGCCCAACCCGGACGATGGCTTGATGCCCGAGATCGTAGGCCTCCGTAGCCTGCACTCTTCTCACGGTTGGTTGCTCCTGGTAGACGGATCTCTACAAGCAAAACCACGCACTCTTTGTGACCAAGGCCAAGGAAATGACTGCACAGCATGCGACAGCGCAGTTTGTCATCAAGCCTGCGGCGACCCCTAAAGTCTGTATCGACGCCAGCGCGTCCTCCGACTCGGAGAGCAATAGCGAGGCCAGCGTGAGCAGTAGTGACGACGAGGACGACGACGAAGAAGAAGAAGACGACGACGAAGAGAAGCCGCCCTACAAGCGAGCACGCTTGTCCGACTAGCGTTGTCTACTGTTTCTATACAACGAATACTCGAGCTCTTCTCTAGTCATGGGGCAAATGCGGTATGTTCGTTCGCAGCGCGTCTTTGGGCTGCGAGCTTTCGTCGCTTCCGTCGACGTGGTGCGAGTGTGGAATCAACTTCCGAGATTCGCGCAGCTCGGTGCAATCGCTTGCAGCTGCTGCTTTCGACACACCATCGTATCGGGCTCCTATGTACGCACGTTGCTCAACACCAAATCGAATCGTCGACGCAAGGTACCTTGTCCTTGACTGGCGATGGCGCCGAGAGCTTCTCGAGCTTGCATTTGGGTGGCGAGAGCTGCGGGTCAAACTACGCGGCTTCTGGGTTGGTTGTATTTCTCGGTGGGCGAGTACCTGCTGCAGGAGGTCGACGGCGCCCGCGCCTTGCTTTGGCGTGTACCCGAGGGGCTCCAATTGGAGAGGTATCGCGTTCATGCTCATCTTCTTGTGGCTCGTTATCGACGGCAGCTCCATGGCCGCATGCACGGAGAAAAGGAACTGTCATGTATTTTGCTATCAATAGGCGGTGACACCGGTTTCGAGCCCGTCACATGCGTGGACGTGTCCGCAGATTGGCTCATCGGAGCCTCTCGCGTGAGAGGAGCTTGCTGCCGTGCGCGACCTCTCTCCGTGTATCCAGCGTTCTTACCATGGGCGCAGGTTTAACCGGGAAATTGACAGTATGTTGTGTCCAAAATGCATCACTTTTGCTACTCCTAGTACTTGGTAGCGCCAGCATGCGTGGCACCTCTTTCTTGTACGCCAATCAACAAGACACTTAATCATCAAGTGCCTTTTCTGACATGCAAGATCGCATGGGGACGCTGTGCATGTAAATAACGTTATGAGCAGTTGGTCTGGACACTCGAATCAAAACGCTGGATCGACTCGACCTATCTAACTGAGTGAACCAGCGACGATAGCGGGCCAATTCCACGCCCTCGATGATGGCCAAAATCTTCAAGCTGCTTTACGATCCTTTAGTCTACTCAACTACTACAAATACAAGATGTCCATGTCATATTCTGTCTCTAGTACGCGGCGGCGGATACGGTCGTCGGCGCTTTGAACGTACCAAAGAGCTTGTCCCAGAGACTAAAACGCTTGGCAAAGTTGTAGTTGGGGTGCGTATGATGCAGATCGTGGTCGTGCACGCGGAGACAAATGCTCGACGACGACAGAAGCGGCATCTGCGGAAACGAAAAGCCCTTGATGTCGAGCCCCGAGTGGCCCGCGATCTCAACGTACGTCTTGTATGCGAGCACGAGTTGCAACTGCGTCGGCGAGACGCTCGGGCCCAAGAGAAAGGCGAGCGTCATGGGCAAGACGTTGGTTAGCACCAAGTCGACGCCGTCTTGTTCGTACGTCGAGAGCGGCGTCGGGTGCAAATGCAAGTGGTGGCGCTTGTGCACGTGCTTGTACAAGCTCGGCACGACGTGGCAGACGTAGTGGGCGGCGTAATGGAAAAAATCGAAAATGACTTCGAGCACGAGCGACTTGGGAATAAAGTACACGTACGCCTCGAGGTAGCTCCAGTAGTCGGCGTCACTCGGCGGATTGAGGTAGATGCCAATCGATGCGGAGATGACCTCGGTGGGCACGACAATGCAAAAGATGCGTGCGAAGATGCGCCTGTTTTGCGCGGGCGACGGCGCCGACCGCTTCTCGCCGTGGATGACGTCCTTGAACGACGAGATCCATTGGAACCAGGCGAGGACGCTGAAGATGCGCACGACGACCCCGAGGTACCGAAGCGCGAGCACGGAGAGTAGCGAACTCTCATCGGCCTGCGCCGCGAGCCAGATCGTGGCGGCCGCGATCGCGCAGATGAAGCTGTTGATGACCACGTAGAACTTGATCTTGCGCAGGAGCCAGACCATGTTGGCCCACTGCATGCACGTCGGAAGAGGCAGCATGGGACGAGTAGTATGGAGGCGGCGGCAGGCGACAGGTGGCGACGATCTCGACGCTTCAGTTGTGCGCCAGCAGCATCCAAGTGGCGTGACCGTGGGACGTCGAACGGACCAATCAGCAGCAACGTTTGAACATACCCAATGAACGATCTGGATTTGAAGGCAAGATAGCCAATCAAAAGGATTGAAGCAGGATGACGCGCATGGGACGGCCCGGCCGCTGCTTACGATAGCTGCTGCCTCCAACATGACATCACGCGCCTCGGGCCAGCGCAGCCACCGACGCTACGAGGATCATGATGCTGCTGCAACGATGACTACGATAGTCAACTGGACGATTCGTATGACGCCATTGGACGGTGCTGACGTTACCGATCGTCCGTGCGGTGCAAAGTGGTCGTGGCCATGCAGCCACAACTTGACTGTCTTTCTTATGCGTCGCTTTCGCCAGCATATTGATGTGGCTTCACGCTAGCTACAATCGCGAGGCTAAAAGACGCCGGGCATCGCGTATATGGCATGTATATTAGTGCGACGTCATCAACGTGGTGGTGGTCTGTGCGTCGGCGAGGGGACGGCTAAACGACGGCGGCGGACGATATGAGCTCTACACCGCTTCGAGGGCCCCGTAGTTCTTGGCCGACGCCTGTTGCTGCGCCATCGGCGTTTTTTTTTGGGCGTCGTTCGGTGTTTTTTCCAGCGCGCAAGCACGTCGGGCGTGATCATCGTGACGAAGCAGCCAATGCAGAAGATCGAAATGACGTGGCCGCACAGCAGCGGCGGCGCCGTGCAGAGGAAGACTTGGAACGAGCTCCAGTCCGTGCCCGGGATGAAGTCGACCCACATGACGTACAGCGTGTAGAGCGGGAGGCACACGCGGGCAAAGAACCACGCAACGTACGCGACATAAAAGAGGCCAATGTACACGACCGTCTCTTTGTAGCCGAGGAGGTCGACGATCGTCGCGAGGTTCATGGGCGGAATGCAGATCTCGACGAGGAGATACATGCTCAGGAGGTATGTGTTGACGGTGCAGCCGCCGTAAAAGTTGTAGAGCACATACGGAATCCTAGTCGTCCATGGCACGACATGAGCGAGGGCAAGGACAGCCACAACGTATTACATGGCAATGATGTGGTGGGCCACAAACACCTTGTAGTGCTCGATCTTCCATGCGTACACCACGTACAAGTCAAAGAGAAAGTACGCGATCGCTACACAGGAGCACCATCAGCAAGCATGTCGTATTTGCTTTGCGCCACGTACAGAACGAGAAGAGACCGATCGCGAGGTCGAGGCTGTGAATTGGCATCAAATGCGCGTCCCATTCCTGCTGACTAAAGCTGTAGAGAAGACCGGCGCAGATGACTACCGAGTGAATCGTCGAGTTGATCCTAGAAAGATATCGATCGTTCAAGCAATATGGAGCCGGCTGTCGTCGTACCGAGAGCACCATTCGCCTTTCTGGACCTCGGAGAAGGCGCGGAAGACGCCCAAGTACTTGGCCGAGAGGTAGTACGAGCCGTAAAAGACAGCAGCAAAGCCCAATACGCAGAGGCTCAGGACGCCGTACGTGAGGAAGACGACGCCCGCCATTCGTCACGTCGCCAAATTCGAACTGCAATTTGCCATGACAGATGTGTGGTATATTACGAAGGGGCAGGCTTCAAGTATCAAGTTTGAGAGGTTATATAGAACGGCAACGTCCGAGCCATCGAACGGCAATAATGGCGACCCTCGTCAACAGCTCGCTCACTCGTTGATGGCCTCAGGCGATGCAAGGATGTGAGGGCGTTGTAACAAGCACGAGGATACTGGTTGATCTCGGCACGGACACGGCGACCCTTGAGGTGTTGTAGCATCTGTGCTCATTTTACGGTATGGCGCCAATCACAAGACGCCAAGTGGCAGCCAGTGCCGTCTCGTCGACTAGAGACGCACAGATGACGACGCCCAAGCCAGACAGACATGCCAGGACGAGGTCGAGACTGCAGTGGAAGGCCTCCTAGTACTGGTAGGCGAGAGCTCCCCAGCACGGACGAGCACCCTGGAGGTAGGCGCAAGACCATGCCCATGAGGAGCGAAGACACAACTGAAGTACAGGGCGCATGCGTGTTGAGGAGAAGGCGCTCGTACAATAGCTCTCGTTGGTCGAGTTGTCCACGAGGATCAATGGCCTATGCCTAGAGGCGCAGCTTGGCCATGTCCAAGCTCAAGTTGGAGAGCTTCCACAAGACGATGCGGCCGTCCAGGCCTAGTACACCAACACATGTCTGGGTGATGATCGTCCATGAAGAGACTTCATACCGGACGACGTCAGCTCGGTGATCGAGCCGTTGCCCGATCGCGCAAACGGCTGCAAGCACGTGACCGTGGCTTCGTGCTTCCTACGCAGAGGTTGGAAACGGCAACGACAGAATCATTCAATGCGTACGTCCACAGAGCGCCCTTGTCGCCCGACGTTGCATCCGCCGATTGACCGCGGGACACCTTACTCTCCCACTGCTGCCGCACTAGAGCATTCCCAGCATCAGACACGTCCATGCCACATATATGTATGCCACCGTACTGCTGTTGAAGCCGCCGCCGCCAATCGCAGCCTTGGCGGGGTCGCCGACTTTTTGTCGAGAAACTCCGAGAACGACCAGTACCCGTTGCGGTCCATCGTGAAGAGAAGGAGGTTGAAGTCATAGCCACACCCGACCACCGCGTCGTTCGAGAGGAAGAGAAGACGCGTGAGCGGTAGATGCGGAAAGCGAATCGACTAGTTGATGCAGATGAGAGGTAGGATCATCGCGTAGCAGTACGAGTACCTGCAGCGTTGGGACCTCGCCGGGCTGGCCAAAATGCACAAAGTGGATCGACGACCCGTGGCCTGCAAACGCGAGGCGGTCGCCGTGCGTCGACCACGCAGCCGCGTTGACCCACGCGTTGGCATTGTCGAACTCTGCCATGGGCTCGCCAAAGGGCGCCATGGCCGGGAACGGACCTGCGTCCGGCGCCTCGTCGACGTCGGCGATGTACGCGCCAAAGACACGGCACTTCATGTCCGTACTCGCTGTCACGAGGAGCTGGCTGTTGGGGTGCCAGTCCAAGTCGACGACGCTAGCATCATAGACGTAAGCGTACGTGCAAGCACCCTTCGGAGGAGGCTGTACGTCGACTTGTGCTTCTTGATCATCTTGGAGATCCACCAGTTGTCGAGCGCTTGGTAGTAGCACACGGACACGCACTTGGCACTGCTCCCGACGGCAAACTTCTTGCCTGCACCATGGCCGCATGGGCGATGCGTGTGTATGTAGGCGAGACGTACCATCGGGGCTCCACTTGACGTTGATCGCCGCGCGCGTGATGCGCAAGACGACGAGCGACGGCTTCCACTTGCGCTCGGACGGGTTGTAGTTCCACACAAAGGCCGACCGGTCGTGCGAGCACGAGACAATCATGTCGTGAACCGGCGACCAGTCGAGGCCGCTCACGACCATGTCGTGCTACGCTGGCGTGAGGCAGGATGCAGGATGCTGGCCATGTCTACCTCAGTGAGGATGGCTTCCTTGCGCCACTGCGCCACGTCGGGCGCATGGCAGTTGGAGTAGATCCAGATCTCATTCGTGTTGGGGCAGATCGCGACCTTGGACTTGTCCTGGTTCCATGCATGGCACGTGATCGCCTCGGCAAGATGCCACACGCTCATGCTTCGCCCTCGTCGATATCCAAAATGCTGACTCTGGCATCCGGACGACTCCAGCCCCAGTTCGCTTCGTCCGGTTCCGGTAGGCGGTCGTCCTATTTAGGTAAAAGCAGGCCTTTTTGGCGACCTAGTAACGGTATGTTGGCCTAGAATCAGGCCGCAACCGACGTCGCTTTGGCCTTGGTTTCGGAACTATCCGAAACCAAGTTTCGACTAAACGACTAACAACGACTACACCACAGGGACAACGAACGTAATCACTTGAAAGATCGCTGTCGTCGCGCGCCCACCGGCGCCGCCAAGTAGGAACCTCAACGATGCAGCTTGCAGCGACCGCGTGCAAGGCGACGTAAAGTTCCCTCTCCAACAGTTTAGTTAGTCGAACATCGAAGGCGACGATAGTCGAAACGGGCGGTGGTTTCCAACACGTCGAGCAGTCGGTCGTATGAGCAAGAACGGGCAGCGGGTCGCGGACCTCGTGCGAGGATCGCCCGAGAACATGGCCTGCGCCGACTGCGGCGTGGCCTTGACGACGGCCTCCGATGCGACGTGGGCAGCGATCACGTTTGGCGCGTTCGTGTGTCTCCAGTGCGCCGGCGCCCATCGGCAGCTCGGTGTCAACATCTCGCGCGTCAAGTCCGTGCACATGGACACCTGGACCGACGACGAAGTCAAAAAAATGCTTGGGAACCGCGCAGTCAACGCAGTCTACGAGAAGCATCTGCGACCGGACGCCAAGGCAGCGATGCGCCGGGCGCTCCAGGCCAATGCCACGAGCCGTGACGACTATGTGCGCCTCAAGTACGAGACGCGTACCTTTACGACGGAAGCCGGCCAGACGTTTGAAGGGCCAAGCTCCGACAAGTCCGAGAAGCGCAGTACGACCAGCGGCTCGATCGTCGAAGTCTCCAAGCGCTTCGTCAACTACTTTGTCGTCGTCGGGCGTGGCCAAGCCGTCCTCGGCAAGCCGCTTGGTAATAGTCTATCTCTCCAAAGCCTCTGTATTTACGATGTACGTACAGGAGAGAATGCGGGCCCGAGCGACGTCCAGTTTGTCCCGACGATCCTCGACAGCTTCCCCGACGCCCATGCCGACGCGCCGTTGCCGAGCCATATTTCGCAGGTGCGTACCTCTTCCAGGCGCACCAGATGCGACCCCGAATTTCTAGTTTGCGTTTCCAGAAGGTCTGGCGCTCAGTCAAACCCACATCACTCCCACGTTTTTTACCTTTGTCTTGACCAACGTGAGCGGTGCCAAGGTCCAATTTCAGTCGTTGCTTTGCGCGCTCTCTCATGCGACGACGCTAGCTTTATGCATGTGCGCTCAAGTTTGTGGAAGAGCTCTCGCCTCTCGAAGTGGTATGTCCTTCGCAGTCGCTGGACCAGCACACTTATGGGTATTCATTCTTATTGATGTAGCTCACGCTGTTCGCACCGCCGCCAGGCAGCGAGAAGACCAAGGCGCCCATTATTCCAAAGTGGGCCCAAGACCTCTCGGCCGGGTCGGCGTCGACCACGTCCGTCTACTCCCCCAAGTGCCTTCTATTGATCTCGCACCATCCGTTCTTCTCCGGCTACCGTCTTTTCCTCCAGCAGGTTGACGCGTTGCGTCTTCAACGATCGTACTACTCAACGTTTGTGCAGATCTACCGACTGTCGCTCTCGGCGGCGCCCATGCCGATCGAGCGCTACATTGCCAACTTTGTGTGCGAAGTGCCCATGCCTCCGCGGGTTTGAATCCTCTTTTGTATCCTTCTGGCACGAATTCGCGCGTAGGGCCGCATCCAAGTGCAGCTCACGCTGCCCGAGCGCACGATCTACGTGGCCCGGCCGCCGAAGAACCAACTGCCACTGGCCGATGTACGTACTGTTACGTCCGCAACTCGCTCCGTGTCTGGACACAACGCATGTAGTTCTCCCTTCGGTCGCTCTTTCAAGTGCTCGACATGAACAACGTCTTGACCGTCGTGTCGTGTCTCTTGCTCGAACAAAAAGTTGATACGTTGATACATTTCGAAACCAATCCTGGTTGACACCATGCGTAGGTGGCGCTGTGCTCCAAGCATCTCGCGCTACTGACACCGATCGCAGAGACCCTTTTGACGCTGCTGTTTCCGCTGGCGTGGCAAGGCGCGTATATCCCCGTGCTTCCGTCGTCGCTCTTGGACGTGATTGACGTACGACCATCTGCACAGTGCACATGGAATGAATGCTCAAGGTATGTATCTAGGCGCCGGTGCCGTTCCTTGTCGGTGTGCACTCAAAGTACCTCGCGACTGCAAGTCGCTCGACCGATGTCTTTTTCATCGACCTGGACCATAATCGGTAACACTTCCCTGCGTTCATGATGATGTTTGGACTTGAAATCATGATTAGCGTCATTCCACCGCGCAACGAAGACGGCATTGTACGTCGCTTGCTCCAAGGAATATGATGAGCTGACGCCTTGGGCTAGGAAACCGTGCTGCCCAAGATGCCCGAGCGCGCCGCGACGAAACTCAAAGTCAAACTCCAAAACTGCGCCAATGTGTTTGATCCATATGCGCCTGACATTGCCAAGGCCGACTGGGTACGGTCGTGCTGTCTCGAAAAGGTCGTATTGTTCGGGTAGGCGTTTGGCGGCGACGAATGCCTCGAGCCGATCACCGATTTCGCGTCGTCGGGCATGACGCTGCCCATGCCAAGCGACGTCGTGTCCAGCCGCAGGGGCAGCCTTGGCGACAAGCGCACGCTCTCTGCTGCGTCGGCTGCGTCCCTCGCAGCGTCGTCGTCTCTCTCCAGCAGCCTGCACTTCAGCTCCTTCAAGCTTCTCTCGCATACGAGCTCGTCGGCGTCAATGCTGGAGCGCGATCGGTCGTTGTCGTCGTCGTCAAGTGTCGACAGTCTCATGCTACCGACACCGGCGCTCGGAGGTGGGTTTGTGCAAGACCAAGTCCGGCAGTCGTTCTTGCGCTTCTTCATTTCAATGCTGAAGCGCTACGCGTCCTACTTGGTTCGTGTCTCTATCTCCTCTTTCTTCGAGATGTATGTATGTATGGTCATCTAGAACAATGACAGCAGCAAAACCAACACGGCGCCCATCTTTGACGCCACTGGCTTCCTACGCGACAACAGCGACGTCGCGTCCCGACCGTTCCTGAGCGTCATGATCGAGTCTCAAGTACGACGCTACACTAGCGTCGACGCCAAATCTTATCGAGCTTTATAGATGTTTCAGCGCTTTTGCGAAGATCGGCTCTTCAACCCGACGCTGCCGGAAGTGGTTTTTTTCGACCAAGCCATCAACCAAAAGGTACCCTCGATCGAGCAAGTGGGTAGATAGATATATACGAGGTGGATAGCTGAACCGGTCCTTGTCGCTTGGAAAGAAGAAGCATGACGTGAGCTTTCTTGAAGACAAGACGGACGTCATCCGAGAGACGTTTGTGACGCCGTCGCCGTCGACACTCGGCCTCCCCGACAATGGCGCCGTGTACCACGTACGCCTTGTCGCATTCTATCAAGTTGAAACAACGTGTCGTTGTTCCTAGTACAAGGCTTTTCCACGGCTCAAAAAGTAGACGCAAGGTTTCATAGCCCAAATCGGCGGCTCACGCCAACTGTCTAGACATCTCTTTGGGACGATCCGCAAGCCGCGCGAGCTCTACGCAGCCCGAGAGCAGCAGCGCTTTGTCGCACCCGTCGACGTGCACCAGCAAATCTACCGGCTCAGCACGTACGTAGAAAGCCTTACAACACAGAGGTAGTTAACGACAAGCAACGCTAGGTGCGTCAAGGACACGGCTGCGACGTGGGACGCGACCCGCCGCCTCGTCACACGCGTGCGTGAGACACGAAGAGTGCTCGGCGTTGATGCATGGGATGTATTAGCTGCAAGCGTTTTACCGGGCGTATCGCCAGCGCAGTGCGTACTTGCGCACGCGCCGCGCCGTGCTGTGCATCCAGCGACACCTCGCCGCCCGTCTCAAGGTGCGTCGACATCGTCTCTGAACGAAGCAAACGATGTTCACTGTAGCGCCAACAGCTCCAAGCCAGCTACCGTCGCCTGCGCGCGGCCATTACGTGTCTTCAAGTACGCGTTCTGATACTGTCGATTCGCACACGATGCTAAATAGGGTCGCTTTCGCATGGTGGCTCAACGCGCTGCGTACGAGATGCAGCGACGAGCCCTGCTGCGGCTTCAGGTCGTCGACATCGCGTCTCCGATCTCCCATCATTTACAGGATGCAGGCGTTTGGAAAGCAAGTGGTGTACACGCGACGGCTGCAGCGGCTACGCTATGGCATCTTGCGGCTCCAGGTACAGTACACTGTCTGCTGGCCCCGACACGAGAGCCACCCACGTTCGTTGTAGGCGCGCTTCCGAGGCCAGCAGCAGGCCCGCGCGTTCGCCCGCATTCGCGCCGACGTCGTTCGCGTTCAAAGCCTTTTTCGTGGCGCGCTCACGCGGATGGCGTCGCTCCAGTACGATCATGCAGCGATTGGTCGCGCAAGTAAGAATGCGATCCTAGGTGGCGCCAGGAGCTCTTGAGCACGTACCGCGACACGATCTTTGAGTTGTGGCAAAAGGCGTGCGTGCCACTCTTGTATCGGTCGAAATTCTGGGTTATTTACGACAAACCCGACTTTTTGTCGCTGGGCGTATGATGCCTGGATGCGATTGTTGGAGACACGGTTGATGTGTAGGTGCACCTGGAAGAAATGGGACGACTGCATGCGATCTTGACGGCCGTCGACGGCCACGAGCGGCTGCACGTGTCGGCCGTGCCCAATGGCCCTGTTGCCAAGACGCTCAAGACGTTCTGGACACCGGTGCTCCGCGTCCACCGACGCGCGGCGCGCGCCCGGCGCCAGCACCTCTTGAAAGCGTCGCACTCGAGCTTTGAAATCGTACGTTGCTTGCCGAGTCTTGACGCTGCGACTGAAAAGGATGCGCAGGCGTTTGTGCGGCTTGAAGAAGAGATGCTCGAGCTGTACGAGCAGCTGAAATACCACACGACGGACGCCATGCAGCATGCGTTCTACGCGGCCTTTGATATTTGCTCGACAAGCAAGCTCAAGAAGCGCTCGGTACGTCATCAAGAGAAGAAGAAAGGGTGCCATTCTGGTGGCTAGCTCGTCCAGCTGCTCTGGACCGCGCGGGCGACCGCGGCCCAAAGTGCCAACGTCAGTGTTTAGCACGGCGTCGGCAGCTAAGGCGGTGGGGATGTATAGGTGGTGCTAACGATCGGCAGTGGCGGCGCAGTGCGAGCACCTGGCGGCATCAACGCGATTGAGACCAAGCGTCACGTACCGAGCGAAACGGTCTTGGATACTTGACACATTGATACACTATCTAGTCGCGCATCTGCACGGACCTCGCGTACACGGTCAACGCAGCCATGGCGTCGCTTCAGGTTCGACTCGAATCGACTTGTATGACGCACGAGCCTCGGTGTAGAAGACGACACCACTGCGAGCGGTCAAGGCGCCGCGTGGCGCCGCGTCCCAGGACTTGACGCGCGCGATGGCGTACCAGAACCACCTCTTGGAGATTCAATTGGCCGAGTGCCAGCGCGAGCTGCTTCGCTGCCAGCAGCGCCTCGCGGCCGGTCGGTCGGACGAGAGTCGCCCCGAGGAGCCGTCGCCGGAAGCCCTTCATGACCACGAAACCAAGACTTTGTCCTGCTACTTTGGCGCCGTCTCCAACAATGCGCAATCCATCTAAGCCGTACGAGTTACGTTTGCACAAGCCGACGACGAAGCGAAAAGCAAGTCTCTTTCATGTTCCTACGCATCCTTGCGCGTCGAGGTCATGTTGGTTGATGGCTATGCAAGTCTTCGGCACAGAAAACGCCATTGGGGTGGCGTCGGGCGAGTTGGTTGTCGTACACACTGCAGTCTATAGTATTGATAGCGCGGATCTCCAGAAACAAACACATCGCTTTGTGCTACGCTAGCCACATGCTACTCTAGCCAGCCCTGGGGCCTTGGCTTCGCCATTGCGATTAAGGGTTGTTGCGCCATCGCGAAGTCGCAGTTATTGCAGAGACAACCAAGTACATGTAGTAGATCGTCTTGTACATCAATTGCTTGCTCTAGCTCGGTCAATATCCCGTGAACTTGCCCTTCGATTATGACGTGGAAGCGATCGCGTTGAATTGAGTTCCATCGCAATCAATTGAGTTTCAAGGTGCTCGTTTTTGGACAAAAACTCAATTCCACCAGCTGCTCACAAGTTGCGTGTTTTCCGAGCGGTGCGATCCAATCGTGGGCCGTTGACCAAATTTTATTACGACGATGGACGCCAAGAAGCGGCGTGAGCGCGAGTGGGACGCCCGCGAGGCCATGGCCAAGGTCCGGGCGTCGCTGCCTATCTTCGCGTGGAAGAAGTCGATCCTGGACACGGTCCGGTCGAGCCGCGTTGTGATCGTCGTCGGCGAGACGGGCTCGGGCAAGACGACGCAGATCCCGCAGTACATCTTCGAGGCGCACATGACGAACCCGAGCAAGAAGATCGCCGTGACGCAGCCGCGTCGCGTCGCCGCCATCACAGTCGCCCAGCGCGTCGCCGAAGAGATGGGCACGCGCATCAAGGACGGCCCCGTCGGCTACTGCGTGCGCTTTGATGACACGACGTCCGCGT
Source organism: Saprolegnia parasitica CBS 223.65 (assembly GCF_000151545.1). Taxonomy (NCBI): domain Eukaryota; phylum Oomycota; class Saprolegniomycetes; order Saprolegniales; family Saprolegniaceae; genus Saprolegnia; species Saprolegnia parasitica. Next base: position 30,647 of record NW_012156463.1, on the reverse strand, counting down.
CCACGAAGCTCAAGTTTATGACCGACGGTATGCTTGTGCGCGAGGCGCTGCTCTCTCCGTCGCTCGACGCGTACTCGGTCGTCGTGCTCGACGAGGCCCACGAGCGGTCGCTGCAGACCGACATCCTCTTTGGTGTCATCAAGCGCGCGCTCGCGGCGCGCAAGGACCTCCGCGTCGTCGTCATGTCGGCGACACTGGACGTCGGCCTCTTCGAGTCCTTCTTTAAAGAGAGGTACGCAAGTGCAATCTGCGAGTTTGCACTTTTATCTGTTTTGTAGCTCGCCAGCCGTGCTGCGGATTCCTGGCCGAACACACCCGGTGGATATTTTTTACACGACCAAGGCGCTGCCCGACTACCTCGACGCGGTCCTTATCACAACGCTGCAGATTCACTTGGACAACGCCGAGAACAATGGCAGCATTCTCGTCTTCCTCACGGGCCAAGAGGACATTGAGACCATGGAAGGCCTTCTCAACGACTATGGCACGCGGCTCCCAGCGACGTCCTCCAAGCTGCTCGTGTGCCCGATCTTCTCGGCCATGCCCCGCGAAGCGCAAATGCTGGCGTTTGAGCCTGCGCCCCGCGATGTGCGCAAGGTCATTTTGGCCACCAACATTGCCGAAACGTCGATTACGATCAACGGCGTCCGGTTCGTCGTCGACGCTGGCCTTGTCAAGCAGCGGTCGTTTGTCGGGCACATGGAGCATTTGCATGTCGAGTCCATCTCGCAGGCGCAGGCGTGGCAGCGCAGTGGTCGTGCGGGTCGTGAGGCCCCCGGCGTGTGCTACCGCCTCTTCCCCGAGGACAAATTCGAGGAGCTGCCGGCGCGTGCGATCCCGGAAATCAAGCGCGTGAGCCTTGAGATCGTGGTCTTGCAGCTCAAGACCATGGGCATCGACGACATCCTCGGCTTTGACTTTATTGAACGTCCCAACACGGCCAACCTCATGCGGGCCCTCGAAAAGCTGTACGCACTCGGCGCCTTCCACGCCGATGGCTCACTCACGCCGCGCGGTGCGTTCTCTTACCTTCTACATACTATTCACGCCTTGAGTAGGTCGGACCATGGCCAGTCTCCCGGTTGATCCCATGTGTGCGGTCATGCTTCTGCGCGCCCTCGAGCTCGAGTGTGCGGCCGACGCGCTGAGTATTGTGGCCATGCTCAGCGTCGAGTCGATCTTTTACTCGCCGCGCGATCAAAGGAAAAAGCGGCGGCGTCCCGTGCTCAGTTTGTATCGCTCGATGGCGACCAGCTCATGCTCCTCTCGGTCTACAACGCGTACGCGCAAACGTCGCTCAAGCAGCGTGCCAAGTGGTGCCGCGATCATTTCATCAACCACCGGTCCATGCAGCGCGTCGAGAAAGTCCGCGACCAGCTTGTCACGTACCTCTCCAAGGTCGCGCCGTCGTCCGAGGCGTTGACGGCGTCGGCACTGCCCGACACCGTGCCGGTCCGGAAAGCGATCGTCGCCGGCTTTTTCCTCAACAGCGCGATGCGCACCAAGTCGGCGCTCATGTCGAAAGCGAGCTTCCAGACCATGTGCAATGCGACCAAAGAAGATGTCAAGGTGCACCCGAGCTCGGTGCTCTTCCAGCGCAACCCACCGCCGCGCTACGTGGTCTTCAACGAACTCGTCTTTACGAGCAAGCACTATGTGCGCAACCTTGTACCGATCGAGAAGGAGTGGCTCGTCGAGGCCGCGCCTGCCTTTTCAAGACCATCGACCAGATCCGGCAGTAGAGAGCATGCGATCAAGAGACGACATACAGTTGAAATAGATGCCTACATGAATGTATTATAATGACCTTCCACCATTCCAAGCAAGACGGAACCAAGGGGTGGGCTAGTTTCAAGTCGTGGAAGAGAGGTTCCGGAAGACACCAAATCCAACGCCAGCATCGGCATCCATGCTACTTCCCAATGTACAGTCCGTCGCATACGAGAGCTAACCCATGGAGCGAACCCCGCCTCGCCCACCACCGAGACATGCCATGCCCGCCATCCTCGGCCTTTGAGGGAATTGAAAGACATGCGTATGGACTTTTGACGGAACCAGTCACCTCTCGGACAACAAGCTCGCCTCACGCGCGTGTCGTGAGATGAGGAGTTTCTTTCTTCACGCCAAGTCCCTGTAGACGGTTGTTCATACTGGTACACTCTTGATGACAGCGTGGTGTCGCTCCTATTTTAAGCCCAGACACCTTTTTAGACAGGCCGAAATAGCGCGGCATGACTAACGGGTCCTGCTTCTGGCTCCAAGCGTCGGCGCCGGTGTGTTCCAAGGCCGCGTGGCCCTCGTGCGGCTACAGCTGGCTCGTCTCGGCGCCCGTCTCGCTGCTCTGGGGCGTTTGGTTGGTGTATGGGCTCGGGCGGCTGCGCCAAGCCACGCGGGTCACCAACGGGTTCCAGTTTGATACGGACAAGATCCACGACCCGCTCGCCCAAGGTAAGACTAAATCCCATCGAACACTTCTGAGGTGGCGCAGGCATGGCCGTCGCGCTCTCGCAGCGCAAGTCGACGAGCATACACAAGCCTAAATTCCAGCGCTACATGAAGCTCGGGGCCATGTGGGCCGAGTGGCCGTCATTGACGTACACGCCGCTCACGATCGCGTTCAAAGTCAGGGGCTCGAGCAGTTTTCTGTCCTCGATGCTTGTCTCGTTCAACTCGCCGTACGAGGTGGAATTCGACATCCGATGCTAGCTATCGTATATTTATATTCTCGTCGTATAGATGGCCAACTTGGGCTTGGCCGTCGCGTGCGGGGGAGCATTCTCGCACTCCGGCACGGGCAACGACTCGTGCCACTGTGTATGTCGACATGTGCACGTTGGCATTCCATTCTCAGGAGGCGCTGTAGACGACTTGTACTTGAAAAAGTACGCGTACCCGATCACCTTTGACGTGTTGTACATCCCGCTCATCTCGACGTTTGTGCGCCTCGCGACGTGCCCTGCGGGATATCAACACATTGCGCTGCCGGGTGGCGCGACCTGCGACTGCGTGAATCGCTTTGGTATTTCTTGGGTATTTTCAACTATCCAAAATCGGTCTACGTCACGATTGACGATATTGTAGAGCATTGGGCTGGCAGGATTCGTCGTGCTCTACACCAGCGCGTTGCATTACAAGATGTTCATCGAGCCGCACGGTGCGACCATGGATTTTCGATTCCAAACCAGCTTTCAAATCATCATGGTCATGGCGCGCACCCGTACGTCGTCGTATTATGATTGTGCATTGGACAATATTGTCTTTGTCCTAGTCAACCCGATTGTATCGGTGCTCGTGAGCGACTTGGACATGAGGACGCACCGAACGGACGCGATCCTCCTCGCGTGTGGCTTTCTCGCGTGCATAGCGTTTTTGTTGTGTACAACTACAAGGCGCAGCCGGTACGCAATATATATGCATCGTATCGGACAGTGCACATGTGGAACTAGTGCATTGGGAGCGGCCGCATCCCCAACAACATTCGAGCACTCTCGTTCTCGAGCGCGATCTATACCACGTTGTGCGTCCTCGGGTTGCTCGTTTCGGACGCGGCGACTGCGCAGCTTTACTATGCGCTGACGCCGCTGCCGATCGTGTGGGTTGTCGCGTGGCGCCGCAACAATCGGCGCGCGCGCCACTTTCACGTCCCCGACCTCTCGATCCTCGAGCTCCTCCGCGACCACTCGAGCCGGGCCAAGACCGTGGGTACGATCGCAGCGCTGTACATGGACCCGCAGAAGCTCCACATAGTGCACTACGCAGCGATCGTGGCGCAGCTCGAAAAGATCACGCAGCGGTCGCGCGCCAAAGAGCTTTTATGCCGCGCGTACGCGCTGCGGACACTTTGGTTCTGTCACATTGAGGTGCGCTCTCGACTCGAAGGATCCATCGTTCACATACGGGACAGAATTTCCGAAAACAAAGCCTGACCGTGGGCGAAGACAGGAAGCAGACCGCGGTGCCACCCAAGCTGTGGTTCAAAGACATTGAGAACATCGACCGCAAATCCAAGGCGCGGGCACGCCTCCTCTTGGGCGACGTGCCCATTTCGATCATCAAGCAAAGCACCAAGATCCAGCGTGTGCACCACGTCAAAGGTACGAGTGGCGAGCGTCATTTATACGATTGTGAATGCTGTGCTCATAGATGTGGTGGACACGACATCGTCCCTCGCCAACTTGCACCCGCGGCAGATCAATGCGCTCGCCGCGTTCCAGCGCCTCACACCCATGCTTCGAAACCCCCGCGTGGCCCCTGTCAGGTCAATAGACGCCAAAAGCGGTCATTCGAGACGAGAAAAAGCGACGCAGCGAAGTTCGACGTCTGCTCTCGAGAAGCCGCGCGTCAAGAGGCGTCCTTTGAGACTCTCCGAGCCCGACACACTGCCCAGCAGCCTCGATTCACGCGCGATCAAGCCATCCTCAACCGAGACCCCCCCTATCGAGGCAGCACGTCGCCCGTCGTCGCTGCTCAAAATGTTTTCTGGTCAAAGGACGGCGTCGTTCAATGCATCCACGAAGCACTTGTCGTCCGTCTCGGACCTCCGACGCCCCAGCGGCTGGAAGCACACCATGTCGATGGCCAAGCTTGTGGCGCCGATTCTGTCGCGGCTCACGGGCACGTCGCGGTCGATTGCGCTGAGCAACTACCACGTTGTGCTCATCCACGACAAGCACTGGATCTCCAAGGACGAATCCCCGGACGACGCGCTCTTTCACTCGATCGGGCTCTTCAACACCGCGCTCGAGGTGCTTGCGCAAGCGTGCGCGCTCGGCGACAAGCCCTGCATGCACGAAATTGCCGTCTTTTTGCTCGAGTGGTATCGATCCGGGTATCTCCGGCTCCCAAAGACCGTCTACTTGCACGTGCTTTCAACGCTGACAGCGACGGCCGACCGGAAGCGATCGGCCGACGCGATCCATACCATCCATAAACTGTGCACCGGTCGCGTCCTCCCGCTGCAGCTCTGGCTCAAGAACGCGTCGTACCTCAACAATTTTGTGACCGCGCTTAGTCATCCGAGCCCGACGACGGTCTACAAGTGTGCGTCCGTGCTCGCGCTGGTGCTGCAGGCTGCCGAGCGACACACAAAGACGAGCCTCTTTTTGCTCTTGACACCCGAGAGCATCAATCGCGTTCACAGCGCCCTCGCCAAGTGGCACAGCGTGTACCACCTCAGCGCCACACTCGAAGCGATTTGTTTGCGCTTGCATCAGATGGAGGTCGCGCAATTTACCAAACGTCTGCACCCGGGCAAGAAAAAGCTCTCGGACGCTTTGATGCAATGGGTTCACGAGACGTTCACGCAGCGCTTCGTCCGGGTCGTCGTGCGGTCCGCCGATTCCGTCAGGCCATCGACGATGACCACCAACACGATGACGAGCACGTTGACGCGACGCAAGACAGAGTCACACCTCAGTAGTAGCACTGGCATTCGCCGCTTCTCCCGCTCCATTATGCGAACGTCGATGACGGTCAAGATCACACCCGCTCATCGAACGTCGCAAGAGCCGCGGACGCCAGAGCACACACCACCGGCGTCGGTACCGAGAGGCGACGTGTACAACGCCGACGTTACCCCGCCGCCACAAGTGCCGCCATACGTGGAGCCTCCGATTGCAAGCAGTCTCTTGCGACCGCCCGCGTTGCCGCCCGTGGTCGGCGAGCACGTCGAGATGGCACATCACCTGGCACCTGTGGTGGCGCCGCGAGCGAAGAGTTTAGGTCCCCGTGATATGTCGGATCTACTGCCACCCACAACGCCGCCACCACCGAGGATTGATGAGACGTGTGTGGGCCCACCCCAAGAGCTCGTCACGACAAGCGACTTTGCTTCGAATGCGGGCGTGGACGGGTCCGAGGAACTGACGTCAAAGGCGTTGACCGTGGCGGCGATTCTCGCGAGCGCAACCCAAGAACTACCGTTACCAGTCGGAGCCCCATGGAGCGGCCCCCATGTCGCTTTGCTTCACAGTATTACGACGCCAACAACCGACGTGACGGCACCCAGTTGTGGACCTCCGACTGCAACGCTTGTCGACGGCCCCTCTTCCGTGTCGTCGTTCACGGATCCGAGCAGAAAGTCGGACTCGGTACGTCTTGGCTCGCGGCTATCGGGCACGCCTGCATGCGACACTCGGACGTCATCGATCGACGACGACGCGTCCTTAGAGCTACTGGCGTCGCGCAACCAATCGTTTTACACGGTGGATCTGCTCTTGGACGGCGACGGAAAGACGCTCACGAGCGCCCGACGCCACGCCGACGCGACGTCCCGGCGCATCATGCGGCCCGACCAGTACGTCGTCGTGTCGCCAGCGGTGCTCACCGAGATTCGCCGCCGCCGAACGAACCGACGACGCCTCCTCGAGGCACTCCGACACGCGCAAAAGGTGCATCGCGACACCAAGCTCATGCTTGCGTCCAAGAAAGAGCTGACAGATGCGCTGGCCAACGTCACCGTCTCGTACCGGTCGGCCACGGAGAGCGCCATCATCGACTATGTCAAGGTCGGGTTGGACCCCGACCTCCACACGTTCTTTACGTCGGTCGTCAAGCCGGTTTTGACGCCCAGCGACCACAAGGTGCACGAGAAGCGGCGCTCCGTCCTCTGGCTGCCGCCGCCCACGTAGACCGAGTGGACAACATGACCCATCACATATTGAAGTCAAGTGTTGGCATACCCATGGTGCTGCGAACGCAGTACCGTGCACAGCGTCGAGGACGAGCGCATCAAAAAGCCATTCGAACTATCGGGTTGGCGTACATCGCTGGTCAGGAGCGTATATGCTCCTCTGTCAAAGGCCGGGCGCGTTGTCGGCATTGAATGGAGTAGTGGTGCCCCGCCTGCCTCGAGGTGGGCGAGGCGGGGCTAGCGAAAGAGAGTGAGAGAGGGAGGGGCGAGCAAGGCGCGGTCCCTTCTGTGAGCGCTAGTTTTTAGGTATGCCTATGACGCGCAAGTCTGGTGCCGACTCCAACGCATTCAGGCGTAACGCTACGTGTGCGAAGTCTTTGTAATGGAGAAACGCGTAACTCATTTAAAAATATATGAAGCGCAAGTCCGATGGATGACCGCGATGGTTGTTTGTCCTTTAAAAAGTACACGCAGACGCCCACACTTTCTTACATACCACTACACCTCACTACTTAACTGCGTCCCCTCACATCCCCAACCACCTTTAAGACGCTAAGACCGGCGCTTGCGCTTCAACGACCGGGTCGAGTAGTTACGTTCAAGTCTTCGCCAAACACCTTGTTCCCAACATGTCGGAGTTACCCATCTATTTGCGTTCATACAATCGTAACAGGCTCCGCCGTTTTAGCGCGCTCACGGTCGAGCACACGCTACCCCACGACGCATGACGCGCAGCTGCTACGCAGCGGCCAATGCCACGTGTACCAAAGCTGCGTGGTCCGCATGCGGCTACGGCTGGCTGCTGCCGACACCTGTCGCGTCTCTCTGGTGCTGTTGGCTCCTTGGTGGCGGGCAGCGCCTGCAGCACGTCCGGACGTCCTACTCTGGGCCTTCACTTCAATGCTACCACAGTTCACGATCCGCTTGCCCAAGGTCGTTTGGCACATAAAGCGCCTCATTTCACGTGAAACGTAGGCAAGGCGATCGCGCACTCACAGCGCAAGGCGTCGACGACGTCGCGTCGACGGCTCCAGCGCTTCATGAAGCTCGGGGCGATGTGGGCCGAGTGGCCGTCGCTCTCATACACGCCGCTCACGATCGCCTTCAAAGTCGCGGGGAGTCCGCCATGGCTCAACCCGCTCTATTTTTCGCTCAATTTTCCGTTGGAAGTGCGTGCTTTGACTTCGCATCTCGCCTTGTCTCACCTTCGTCCTAGATGAAAAACGTTGCACTTGTCCTCGTGTGTGGCTGCAGCATCGCTGCACTTCGACTGACCAAGTACTGTCGCACACGTCCATCGTCGGCACCGACAGTGACACCGGTTGACGGCTGGTTGCTCAAAAAATACCTGTATCCAATCACCTACGACATGTTGTACATCCCACTCATGTCGACGCTCGTGCGCCTCGCCACGTGTCCCAACGGCTACGTCCAGATTGTGCTGCCCAGTGGCGCCACGTGTGCGTGCATTGATCATTTTGGCTACTTTTGGGTACGTTCCCAACCCTATTCTCTCAAAACACGAAATATGGTAGGTCGTTGGTTTTACGGGCTTTCTAGTCCTCTACATTGCGGCGCTCCGGTACAAGTTGTACACGGAGCCATTGGCAACAACCATGGACTTTCGGTTTCAGACCAGTTTCCAGATCATCATGGTCATGGCCCGCACACGTACGTCATCGCGTCGTAGTATTGGACATTGGAAACTATTGTCTTTGTCCTATAGTCAACCCAATTGTGTCGATGCTCGTGAGCCAGCTCGACATTGAGCAACACCCGGCGATCGGTAGTGGCATCGCGCTCGGCTTTCTTTTCTGCATGACGCTGCTCTTTTGCTACAACTACAAAGTTCAGCCGGTAGACTTTCAAGGTTGTATCAAGTCGGAGGCACATCGTACATATGTTCTAGTGCATTGGCAGCGGTCGGCTCCCCAACAACATTCGCGCACTCACGTTTAGCAGCGCTATGTACGCGTCACTGATCGTCCTCGCGTTTATTGGCGCGTCGGCACCAATCACAGACCTTTACTACGCCCTGACGCCGCTGCCGCTTCTCTGGCTCACCGTGTGGCGTCTCAACAACCGACGCGCATTGCAGTTTCACATCCCCGACAAGAGCATTCTCGGACTATTGAGTGATGCGTCGTCGTCGACGTCGCGGGCCGTCGGGACGATCGCGGCGCTGTACATGGACCCGTCCAAGTTGCATCCATCGGACCTAGCCGCGGTCGTGAACGGTATCGAGAAGATTGCCCAAGGCAAGGAACTTCACACACGCGTGTATGCACTGCGCATCCTGTGGTTTCTGCACCTGGAGGTACCGTGCTTTCTTGATACAAAGCGTGACGGTCATCGAGTATGTAGAGTTTTTGCAAGCAACGCAGCGTCGTCGGCGAGATGCGGCGGGAGATGGCGATATTCCCCGAGCTCTTTGTCAAGGACAGGGACAACATTGACCGCACGTCGCTGCCTCGCCGCGCCGGTTCAAGCCTCGATAAGGCTATCAAGTTGGGTCGACGCCACACCTTGCGCGGTACTTGCTTCATCGATTGGAAGAAACAAGGGTCTTGATTGCCCTGGGTTATAGACGCTGGACAGAGGATATCGTCGTCGGTCACCGACCTCCACGGGAGCCGTTCGTCGCGGCTCTGGAGCAACACGCTCTCGTTAGCGCGCCTAGTTGTGCCCACCAGCATGCGGGGCCGAGGAGTGTCGACCGCCGAGACCGCAGAGGCCGAGTATGACGTGGCACGTTTTGGTGGCAAACAGTGGATCTCCCGGTCCGAGTCGGGGGCCGAGGCCGTCGCACACTGGACAGACATCTTCGACACGGCTCTGGACATCCTCGCGTCCGCATGTATCGCTCAGGATCGATCTGCCATGCACGAGAGTGCGCTGTTTCTGTTGCAGTGGTACCGGACCCGGTACCTTCGGCTTTCCCAATCGGTGTTTCTCCACGTGCTCTCGTCGCTCAGTGCGTCAACGCATCTCAAGACAGCGGCCGATGCGACGCATACCTTGTATATGACAACAATGATGGGGCATCTCCCGCTTGGTCTCTGGCTCCGCAACGCGAGCTACCTCCAAGCGTTCAGCATCGCGCTCGACCACCCGAGC
>NW_012156463.1:16376-20792 GCF_000151545.1 Saprolegnia parasitica CBS 223.65 | reverse complement strand
TCAACGAGGTCTCACGCGCTGGCACGCCGTGTATCGTATATCGTCCGTGCTTGAAGTCCTCTGTCTGCGCCTCGTGACGCTTGAGGTCCACCACGAGCGCCGAGACCGGCTACGGCGGAATTGGAAGCGCCAAGCGAGCGGCGTCGCGACGTGGCTCCAGCAACTCACGCGGCGTCGCGTCCACGGGCACTCGGACGGCTCCAACCGCTCGGTGCTGCCGTCGCAGCGCGGCTCGATAACCCATCGCAACCGATTCTTTTTGCGCGGGAAAAGCGATATGCACGCGATTCGGCTCGCGCGAACGCTGACGCTCTCGCGCCGCACGAGCGCGGGCTCGGTCGCCCCCGATCTGTCGTTCACAACAGCTCGGGCATCCACACCATCCTGCACGATCATGACGTCGTCCGATACCTCGAGCAAATGCAGCATCTTGGCCCTACCTGCCGGCGCGGTGCCGTTGGGGGGGGCATCGCACCACTCGAACCCGGCGTTAGCTGTCGCTACGACGCCCGCAACACTCCGCTCCACGCCGCAGCTAGGGCCCACGGTCGGTGCTCTCGAGGCCGCAGGGCCTTCTGTAGCGTCGTTGCTAGAGGCAGTTCGCAACGATGCCGTCGTGTCGCCGACGCACACACCATCAGCATCCCCAATGGAGCCGCAATTTTCGAACGACTTGCGCGTCGATTACATGCTCAGCAACGTGGCATCCAAGCGACGCCTCTGGCCTGGGTCGGACAAGTTTATGTTTGTACCGCCAGCCATTCTCGCCGAGGCCGAGCGCCGCCGGTCCACGCGGCGTCAGTTTCTCAGTCTCTTGCACAAGGCCATCGGGTGCCAAGTGAACCAGCGGCCGCACGAGTTTTGTGTCGCAATCTCCAACCTCGCGCTCCTGTATGCGACGGCGCACATGTGCGCGCTCTCCGACTTTGTCGAGGCAGAGCTTTCGCCAGAGCTTCGCACCTTCTTCCACGTGCACGTGACGCCTGTGGTGGTGCGAGCGACAGCTGCGACGAGCCGACGACGGCGATGGCAATGGGGACGGTGGTTTGCATAAGTGTTAACGTAAAGCATGCACTCGTCGCTTGTCGTACGTCGCTGGGCTCTAAGAGGTAGCAAATGTCAGTAAATGGGTAGCAAAAAGATGGTAAAGGTGAAAACCAGGCTGGATTAAGAACTGAGGATGCACGCAGCTTACAGCGAGCTAAACCTAGCCCTAATGGAAACCTTGAGGGAGGATCAGGGACGCGGGCGCATGGGGGATCGTGGGGCTCGCTTCTTCTCGCGGCTGAAAGCAGACACGGGGATGCTACTTGATTATCCCAGAGTCCCACTGGTCACGACCGAAACAATGGCTCCGTACGGTGCATTTCAATGGGCTACGCTAGAGTGACGACGACGCTATGTGCAAGGCCACCACCGCTTGTGCTCGCGCGGTAATTTTAGCGTCGTGTTCTCGAGGAGCGGCCGAATGTTGGCTTCAAAAAATGTACGCAGCGCGTCATCAAGACCGTTGGCCACGTAGTCGTCGAGCGCACACCGTTTTGCGCTGGTGAACAGCATGACGAGGGACATTTGTGCTTCGGCGAGATCGTACGCGCGGGAGCGGCGATGTGCTGGGCCGTTGCGTCCTCGCATCCTCAAGTCTGGCGTCTGCGCTGCCTCGTGCAAGGCTTGTGTTCGGCGGAGCAGCTCCACGAGCTCCCGTCGTGTCGCCCGTCGGTACTCGACTTCCTTGAGGACAGAAGGCGCCACGAGGCTCAAGCCCTCGGTGCGCGCCAGTGATCGCTTCGAAGCACGGTCCATGCTGTTCGGCTTGAACTCGACGGATTCGAGAAGGTCGACGACCATGACGATCTCGGGAAGCGACGACGTCGAGCGCGGCATTGTCTCGGTCGCGACGCTCTGTATTGTAGACAAGCGCAACCGATTGCAAGCAGCACTAAGATGGCGCTGAGGCCGCTTGCTACGAGCCAATGCGAGGTGACTTGCGGTGGGATAGCTGTCGTTTGGTGTCACACGGAGACCCGCCAAGCCACGCACGCGGAATTGAACCCTCGACACGAGCGGTTCCGCGACGGGCGATGCGCGTGTAGTTTTGCGGTGCTCGCGTCGGTGCTGTTTGTAGTTCGCTTCCATTTGATGCAACCGGATGCAAAGCACTTCGAGCGTTGCGCAAATAATATAGTCGTCGGTCCATCGACGCAAGCCGGCGCAGACGCGGTGCATCGCGTCTGGCGTCAAGAGCACACAGGGATTCCTCGTTCGGTCGGCCTCGGCGACTTGGAGCACGAGCGCCATCATCCACGCACACTTGCGTACGGTCGAGGCACTTGGCGCGTCTAGTCCGATGCTAATGTAGCTCAGACACTCGACGTCGCGCAACCAAAGGGACGGAGTGAGTCGTCCATCCAGTGTGAGTTTGTGAAGCGAGTGAACGACATCCAGCACGTGCTTGGAGCATGCGCTGCTCGTGCTGCAGAGCGCCGATAGTGCGCGCAGATACGTGCCACCAGAGAGCCGCACGTACCGGGCCTTGTACCACTCGAGGAGGAACCGCGCGCTGTCTTGCATCGCGGTCTTGTGCTGTTGCATGCAAGCATCCCGAAGCGTATCCACGCCAAGCGAGAAAATGTGTGCGAGCCCCGACACGGCATCTTCTGGGGTCTCGTCCTTGGCCAGCCAGCGCTTGCCACGGATCGAAATCAAGTGAAAGAGATTCTCCGAGCTTGGTCGGCTTCCACACGGTGCCACGGCGCTCACGCTGGAGGTATTATTTCTGAGCAAGCTGGACTGCGCAACGTCGGGCTCTACGCCAGGTGAGCGGTCGAGGTATCGCATGCCGAGTCATACCTTTAACGTGATGGATGCGGTGGATCTTGATGCACACGCCTTTAATCCTCGGCTTGACAGGCTGTGTTGGCGGGCTACTCGATGACGCGACGCTCGGCGTACGATGCGCATTCTCAACGTCTTTAAGGTAGTGCTTGAACGGGATGGCACTCGTCTTTCCAACCTCTTCGATTGGAGCTTTTTGCTTCCGAAATGCCTAATCACGAGTCCGATGTGGTACATAAAACACAAAAAGGAAGCGACCTGAATATGACTAAACCAGAGAATGCGTAGCGCCATGACTCGGATGGACGGGTCCAGTGACTCGGGCGATTCCACCAGCTGCTGCAGTCGGCCCATGAGGGCATTGTACTGCAATGGATGCAACTTGGACGGATCCATGTACAGCGCCGCGATCGTCCCGACGGCCCGCGACGTCGACGACGTCGCGTCACTCAATAGTCCGAGAATGCTCTTGTCGGGGATGTGAAACTGCAATGCGCGTCGGTTGTTGAGACGCCACACGGTGAGCCAGAGAAGCGGCAGTGGCGTCAGGGCGTAGTAAAGGTCTGTGATGGGTGCCGACGCGCCAATAAACGCGAGGACGACCAGTGACGCGTACATGGCGCTGCTGAACGTGAGCGCGCGAATGTTGTTGGGGAGGCGACCGCTGCCGATGCACTAGAACGCACGATGTGCCTCCGACTTGATACAAACTTGAGAGCCTACCGGCTGAACTTTGTAGTTGTAGCAAAAGAGCAGTGTCATGCAGAAAAGAAAGCCGAGCGCAATGCCACTACCGATCGCCGGGTGTTGCTCAATGTCGAGCTGACTCACGAGCATCGACACAATTGGGTTGACTAGGACACAGACAATATTGCCCAGCGTACAATAATGCGACGCGATGACGTGTACGTGTGCGGGCCATGACCATGATGATCTGGAAACTGGTCTGGAACCGAAAGTCCATGGTGGTTGCCAATGGCTCAGTGTACAACTTGTACCGGAGCGCCGACAGGTACAACGCGACAAATCCAGCGAGACCGACCCCCTACAGGACAACAGTGCTTATCGATGGAAAAGTATCCAGTCAAAGTATCAAGGCAAAATATCAAGAGGCATACCCAAAAGTAGCCAAAATGATCAATGCACGCACACGTGGCGCCACTGGGCAGCACAATCTGAACGTAGCCGTCGGAACACGTGGCGAGGCGCACGAGCGTCGACGTGAGCGGAATGTAGAGCATATCAAATATCATTGGGTACAGGTACTTTTGGCGCCAAAGGTCGCCTAGTGACACGCATGAGTGAGGTTCGCACTGCAGATATACCCTACATATTGAAGCGCGCCACTTGCCGAGCCAAAGGAGCAGTACGGCGATAGCACAAAGGGAGACGAGCACGAGGTTGGAAGCCTGCAACGTGGCATGAGACAAGGCGAGATGCGATGTCAAGGCACGCACTTCCAACGGAAATTGAGCGAAAATAGAGCGGGTTGAGCCATGGCGGACTCCCCGCGGCCTTGAAGGCGATCGTGAGCGGCGTGTACGAGAGCGACGGCCACTCGGCCCACATCGCCCCGAGCTT
>NW_012156463.1:0-584 GCF_000151545.1 Saprolegnia parasitica CBS 223.65 | reverse complement strand
CGACGTTAGCCACGCGCATCGTATACTTTGGATAGCGTATTAGGGACGCGTGCGCGGAACGGGACGTCCATGTCCACGTCCGAGTCCGAGTAGTCCGAGTCCAGTGGCTTGGGTGTCGCGACCCATCGCGGCCTCGCAAATACGGCGAAATCTTACTGCGGCATTGTATTATTATTATTTTGCACATCGATTTTCACGCGTTCATGCGAGAAATAAAAACCACACGGAAAGACACACGCAAGCCAGCTCGCCGTCGATGGGATCCTTGTCGGTGGCGACAAGCTATGGATGCGTTAATGGCGACGTATTGCTGCGAGCTAGATGACCACGATATCCCTAGTTGTACTCGTATCAGTAGATCGCTACCTAGGAAAAAGGTTACCGGTAAAGTATCGGAGGTCAGAATCCATGGTATGGCCTCCAGTACAACAGTACAAAAATGTTTAAGCCTTGGACGTGTGATCTTGTTCATGCAGCTATGCACTCGACGATATACTACAGTAGTACAACGATTTGATATTTTTTCAACAGCTCGGCGGACAGCCGTCCATTTCCACGTCTTATTCGCCGTTTCAATTCGACAA
>NW_012156462.1:195691-197109 GCF_000151545.1 Saprolegnia parasitica CBS 223.65 | reverse complement strand
CGTGGAACAAAGATGAACACTAAATCTGGCGAAGCCCAGCGCGTCTCCTCAAGATCCACACACTGCCATTCAACGTCGGACAATTCTAGTAGGCTCGCCGCATCAGGCAGTCACACTGCTGTATTGAATGGGCCGCGGTATTGAAACCATAGCGCTTGGATGAAGTCCTCGACCACAACTATCAAGAAACTTTTGAGACTCCAGTATAATGAAAGACCGAGTAATTATACTTATTGTCAATGAAGAATTTTCTTTCGTTTTGTGATAGTCCGCAACCCTCTACCCTTTAACGAGCCAATACGGTCGTCGATTTTAGCGCAGGGAAAGGTTCTAGCAGTGCGCTTCGCGTCCCTTCGCCAACTTTTTGGCTCGTTTTGTGGAGGACCCCTTTGAGGAGTTGACGTGGGAAAAACCTCACAGGACCAGTTTGCCCCATTTCTCTGCCACCTGGTTTCTCGCCTGCGAAAGACGCAGACAAGCGTCCAAGCAGCAGACAGGTCGGTGCAAGAAGTAAAGGCCTCGACATTATCCCACGCTCGGAAGAGACACGATTTTGACATCATACCACTCTAACTGCGATCTGCGGGAGCCACCGCGTGCTACAGCACACACACTGAAGCCATTCAAGTCTTCGCTTACCCACCCATGGCTTGGGTGTCCTGGTCTGCTCTGAATTTTGGCGCCATATTGTACGCCGTCGACATTGCACTTCAAGCAGGCCGGTCGCCAATCGCCGGCACACTCGCCAAAATGACGTTTGGCAACCTCGTATCCTTCCCTCTTCTTTCTAGTATGTATGCGGAGTAGTCGCTATCAGTTGGACGGAATTCTGCACACTGCCAGACAGACGATTTAGGCCCAGCAATTGTCGAGTACACACGAGTAGCTTTCGCGTGGCGTCCGGTCACAACATGAAAAAGGCCTCAACGAACATTGTTGGGCTTCAAGAACGTACAGTGGACTTATGATGGTCCACCAAATAGAACCGCAACGGACCTTGAGCTTTCTCAACTTCAATGCGCCGCACCCACAAGCGACTACAAGATCTCGATCCATTCTCCAATTTTCTTTTGTTTGCACAATGAGCACCGAAAAGTACGCAGAAGTGAGCACCCCCGTCGGTCACGCCGACCTCGAGGACGCTGGCAAGAAGGTCCACGGCAAGCCCAACTCGTTCTTCCAGATCTGTCTCCTCGGCCTCGTCCTCTTTGGCTGCCCTGGCATGTTCAACGCCATCAACGGTATGGGTGCCGCCGGCCAAGTCGACGCGACCGCTGGCTCCAACGCCAACGTTGCTCTCTACGCGACGTTCGCGTCCTTCTCGATCATCGCCGGCTCGATCCACAACGTGCTCGGCCCCCGCCTCACGCTCTTCCTCGGCGGTCTTCCGTATGTGCTTTACATTGCTTCGCTTCTCA
>NW_012156462.1:189079-195591 GCF_000151545.1 Saprolegnia parasitica CBS 223.65 | reverse complement strand
CAGGGCGCTATCGTGCTCTCGTACCCGACCGAGAACGAAAAGGGCAAGTTCATCTCCACGTGCTGGGTCATCTTCAACCTCGGTGGTGTCATTGGTGCGCTCGTGCCGTTCATTCTCAACTACAACTCGGTGGCGGGCAACGTCTCGGACGCCACGTACATTGTCTTTCTCGTCTTGATGGTGAGCGGTGCCTCCATGTCGCTCTTCATGAAGAAGCCCGACTCGATCATCCGCTCGGACAACACGCAGGTTGACTACCCCAAGTCGGCGTCCGTCAAGGACGAGATCAAGGGCTTGTACGAAGCCATCTTTGACTGGCGCATGCTCTGCCTCATTCCCGCCTCGTTCGCGTCCAACTTTTTCTACAGCTACCAGTTCAACGCTGTCAACGCGCACATGTTTTCGCTCCGCACGCGCGGCTTCAACGGCGTCTTGTACTGGGGCATGCAGATGGCCGGCGCCTTTGCCTTTGGCAACTACGTCATGGACAAGGAGTCCGTCTCGCGTGCGACGCGCGGCAAGGTCGGTCTCGCCATCGCCACGGGTCTCACCTGTCTCTCGTGGATCCTCGGTGTCATCGTCCAGAAGGACTTTACGCGCGACGACCCGAAGCAGAACATTGATTTTACCGAAAGCAGCCGCGCCGCCTTCCCCATGATCGTTTACCTGCTCTACGGTCTCGTCGACGCCATTTACCAAAACTACGTCTACTGGGTCATCGGCGCCATGTCCAACGACCCGATGGACCTCGCGCGCTTCGTGGGCTTGTACAAGGCGTTCCAGAGCGCGGGTGGCGCCATCGCGTGGCGCATTGACGTGCTCGAAGTGTCGTACATGACCCAGCTCATCGTCAACTGGGGGCTCATGGCCATCTCGTTCCCGTTCATGTACCTCGTCGTCCGCAAGCTCTCCAACTAAGTCGGACGCGTTCCTAGTACGATTCTAGTAACTCTTGTGTCGTGTTGAATCAAACAAACCGTTTGACGTATCATTGTGATTGGATTGGATTGTTGAGGATGAGGGTATTTGGTGTCGCGGCGTAGAGAGGCGGCATATATATAGAGGAAGGACTCGACCTTCAAGCAAGGGGGCTGGATTGTACTTGCTTGAGTCGCAGCGACATTCGGACATGCACTTTTTCAAACGGATTTACAAGTCATTTCAACCCACGACCCCTTCTCGTGCTCGGTGACCGAATATGATTTCTCTCAGATGTGGTGCGACGCATAGGGTACACCTACGCGCTGCGGCACTCTACGCAACAGAGTAGGGGGACCGGCCCTGGCCATCATTCGCGCTTTGATACTTGGAGAAACGTCGATATATTGATTTTGTCTGATGCTACCATCCACACAATCAATGTTTTGAGACTTTGCGATGACCAATCGATGCTATTTCCATCGACCTAGCCTAGTTGTCACTCGTCTCGAACATGGCGAATTCAATCTGGAAGAGTGCCGTCACCAGAAGCGCGCGATCTTCGGGCGTCGAGTCCGGCGGGAACTCGAGAATGTACGTGTTGAACGAGCCCAAGGCGCGGCACCACGAGCGGGTGTCACCTGCCGTGAGCTGCAGATGGGCCACCACATTGTCCTGGACGTCCAAGATGTCGTAGACTGCATTGCGCTTGAAGCATGTGCCGCCGCAGCAGTTGTTGGTGCGACCACAGCAAGCGATATTGACGCGAATCGAGTACCGCTTGGAGAACGTATTGTCTGGTAAGAGCCGCTCAATGTCCGTGTACGTGGTGCAGAGACAGCAGGCTTGGAAACACTTGCCGACATAACTAGAAAAGTTCTCGCGCGCGCGGCCGATGCGAACGAGCTCCGAGCCGTGAACCGCGCTGAGGTTCATTGTCAATGGGTGGCAATAGGCGCCGCCCAACCGAAACGGGCGGTCAATGACGTACGCATCGCCGGTCCCACCCTCGACCATAATGTGCATCTTCATCGGCCGGAGACTGCTGCAGCCAAGGTACTTGAGGCACATGCGCGTAAGAAGGCCCGACTCTTCATGAGCAAAGAGGAATTTGTCGAGGGCTTCGACCTCGACCGTCGTCGGCTGCCACCCCTCGGCGTCGTGCGGGTGGCTCCGCGCTCTCTTCTCGGGTGGCATGTGGTGAATGCGGTACTTGTTCTTGGTCTCGTACGGAAGGCCGAGCACATCGGCAACGACGTCGGCCGCTTGGAACTTTTGGTGGATGAGAAGGCCGCGCGTGTTGGCGAGGGATGTGTCGACGGCCATCATGGGCACTAGGCAGCTCATGCTCGATCGATTCAGAAATTGTGCTCGGTACTGTACATATATTTAGCTTGAATCGCCTGGATTGGTGCGGAAGGTATCGAACGTTAATGGCGTTTCCCAGAAGCATAACCAACCTCCTTTCTCCTCATAGCTGCTTCAATCTTGGTGTAGCAAAGGATGCAATGCTATTTCGTTCGTGACGTGTTGGAGACATTGGAGAGTAAGCGCGTCTGGAGATCAACACATTTAGGGTTGTCAGGCTGGTGGCACATACATGTGTGAAGACAACGATCCATCTGGGTATCTGGCCTTGAGGGAGGTTAGTGCGGAAAGCACTTGGAGAGGATTGCTGAGAGTATCAGTGTCCCAACGCTACATCTGGACAAAGCCTTCGCTGCGTTAGGACCCGGGTGTGTAGAGGGCGTTTCACTCGATGTACATCGTTGTCAAAACACCAAAACACTGTTTTGACGCAGAAAACGCAGAGCACTCAATTTGGAATGCTGGGCAACACAAACAGCTCATTGCACCGGTCCCGCGTTGCAGAGCAGACTTGTGAATGTGACAAGTCGAGAATGTCCTTGCACCTCTATTAATACGCGGGCTGAAACAACCTCAACATGGTCACCGGTCATTTTGCAGCAATGTACTAGTTCACTGCACTCGTGTAGTCCACTTCAGAGTCTGTTTCACTCGACGACCCGACATGACTGGCAAGCAAAACAAGAGGGCGTCCACACGGATGGAAGAATCGAGGAATGCTCTGGCTCGAGGCGTCGCCATTTCGATTGGAAAAAGCTCGCAACCGTACGCACCACACGGAACGTGCGACGGGACCTCGTCCGTTCGACGGCGTTTCGTATAAAACGGTTGCACTTTTGCACCTAAATTTGGCGCCAACGCAATGTACTTGACAAATTGGCTTCTTCGACAGCGATGTGGCTCCGAGGAGTCGTCTCGAGCTACCTCACGCACCACTTCTTGACGACGAGCGGCGATGCAAGCACGGCGCACACGGACGCAAGCAAGCCGGCATCGCATCAAGGAGATGCCAAGGACAAGACGGCGCGGTACCGCATGTGGTATCGCATTCTCTCGAATCTCATGGCCGCGCTCCTCATTTGCCTCTCGCTGCTCATGCTCGGTATTGTGATTGCCCAAGGCACCTTTCATCGCGAGGTCGTGCAGTACCACTCGCAAGACGAGAGCTTGTACTGGAACGACTTTGGCGCCAACTGTCTCTTGCGTTCCAACGGCTTTGTACCCCACTCGTGCGCCGTTGACGAGACCAACATTACAGGCACGATCGAGGCGTGGGACGGCTTTGGTGTTGCCCTCGCTGCGGCGCTCGATGTGCCGCCACGCGCGACGTACCGCGTCTCGACGTGCTGGATGGGCGCGACGCCAGTGATTGGCTGGGCGTCGTTTCAGGTCGTCGTCGGCTACGACTACTTTCCCGCATGCAACCCCATGAACGGGTCGCAGCTCGTCGCTGGCGTCGCGATGCTCGAGACTGCTGCACGCCCCGGATTCCCGCTTGGCGTCTACCTCCTCACAGCGTTCTCGGATGCCCGCATGAACACGTCATATTCGTACGTGGGCTCGGACGGCGTGACGACGCCGATCGTGGCCGGGCTTTCCCACACCATCATCACGCCCAACGGCACCATTTATACGGACGACATTGGCATGAACTCGGTCATTACGTCGCACCCGCTCGGGCCCCGGTACGCGATCGTCTCGTACAACATTGGCCAGATCCTCAACATGACACCGTACCTCGGCACAGTCGCGGGCTGGTGCACGGGCCGCGACTCCAAGCTGCCAATCCTAACAGGGTGGTTCGTCGGTCATACGGTCGAGAACGGCGACGAACTACTCGCACTGCAGATTCTCTTTTCCGCCATGAGCATCTACTTGTTCGCGGGCGACGTGTATATGACGATCGAAGGACTCAAGGGTGTCTTGCGCAACAAGCCCGTCTTGACGTACGACGTGCTCTCGGGTCTCGAGCGGCGCAAGCTGCTCATGCTCTGCATTACGCTCAACTCGATGCCGTCCATCCTGTACATTGACGTCGCGCGCATCTACTATGGCACCGACTCGGGGCTCCAAATCTGGGCGATCGCCACCGTCTCGCTGAGCATCTTTGCGGCCTTTATGGGCTTTCTCGCCATTACGCTACTGCAATACCTCCCCGCCGTGCCCAAGCTACGCTATAAGCTCGTGTCGTTCTCGGCGCCGCTCTTTCTCTACGGCAGCATTGGCCTCGTGGCTGGCAACATTCAAAACCAAATGCAAACACTCAACCTCCAGTTTAGCAGCGGCGCGTTCAACCTCGCGTTTTACGCCCGGGGCGCCTTTTGGGCGTCTGGCGCCTACGCCGACGACGGTGCACCGACAGCGATTGGGCAGCTACTACCGCGCATGTGGTCGCCAGTGCTGGTGGCGCTGCTGATTGCGACCGTGTACTCCAAGCTCATGCGCTTCCTCGAAGGCCGGTCACTGCTGGTCCACATTGAGTGGGCGGCGACCAACGATTTCCTCAGTGAGTGCGGACTGCCAAAATACATTTCGAGTATGCCCCTGGGGCAGCACCAAGGCATAAAGATCGGCAACCGCACGTTTTGCAAACCGAGTACCCAAGTGCTCTTTGGGTATGCAAGCGTCGCGCCCGTTGTCTCGAGCAAGAAGGTCCTCGTCGCCGACCCCAAGAAGGAAGACCCTGAAATCGAGCTCGTGAGCGTCTACGATTTGGTTTGGGCGGTCTTTGGCTCCCTCTGCTCCTTTCGGCCTCTTCGCGTCGGATCCAATGTACGCAATCATTTTACGGCCGTCCCACGCGACGCCCGTCGTTTACCTCGCAGCAAACAGTACGCACACACGCGCGGCAGTGCCATCGACTAGAAGCCGTCTCTACTTGGATACATATATGTCCTAGATGAAATGTATATAAATCCGCATGGATATCGTTCTTCACGCAAAGACGGTGAAATCTGCTTCGTGTTCTGAACGAGAGGCAACGGTTTTGGTGAATCGACCGACGAACATGGCCAGCTTGCATTTTCCGTGTTTTTGAAATCCAAATTTTGCATCGCTACGTGTATGGCGACAAGAGTCTTTTCTACGCTAGAGGTCGCTTGAGCCCGCCTGCGTTGTTTGACACTCAGACGCCGTTGATACCTGTACAGAAGAAACTTATTGAAGAAACTTGGCTGGTGTAAGCTGTGCCTAATCGATGGCGGCGCCACGCGTATGGATATACCGTCGAGTTTTCAGCAAGCGCGCGTCACCGCTGGGCGCTTGAAACTTATTTTTGACATTGGTGCCGAACCGCTTGGGGTGCCACGGCAACCAAGCGCCAAAGACCAGCGTCCACCCGAGATCGTAGATGCTAATCAAGTCAGCGTCGGGCTCGGCGGCAGCGACAGAGCCCGCGACGAGGACCTTCTTGCTCGCCTCGACAGGCATGACGCTGGCGTACCCAAAGAGTACTTGGGTACTAGGTTTGCAAAATGTGCGGTTGCCAATCTTGATGCCGTGGTGGGCCGCCAGTGGCATGCTCGTGATCCAATGGGGCACCGTCGTCGCGCTGAGAAACGTGTTCTTGGTCGTCCACTCGGTGTTGACAATGCCGACATGGCCTTCGAGAATTCGCTTAAGCTTGGAATACACAATCGCGCCGACGAGCGACACGAGCACGGGCAGCCACATCATGGGGAGCAAGTGGCCGATCGCAGCTGGCGCGCCGTCGGGCGTGTACGCCCCCGACGGCCAAAACACGCCGCGCGCAAAGAACGCGAGCCCCGCGGGCGCGTTGTTGAAGCTCAAGTTGAGCGTCAACATCTCGTCACTAATTGCAATCGCGACGCTGAGAATGCTCGCGTACAAAAAGACGGGGGCGGAGAACGTCGCGACGCGGTGGCGTAAAAAACGAGGCGGCGGAAGGTACTGCACCAGCGTCACGAGAAGAAAGCCCGAGAACGCGGCGAGAATGCTCAGCGAGACCGTGGCGATCGCCCACACCTTGAGCCCTGACTCGGTGCCATAGTAGATGCGTGCGACGTCAATGTACAAGATGGACGGCATCGAGTTGAGCGTGATGAAGAGCATGAGGAGCTTGCGCCGCTCGAGACCCGAGAGCACGTCGTACGTCAAGACGGGCTTGTTGTGGAGGACGCCATGCAGTCCTTCCATCGTCATATACACGTCGCCCCAGAAGAGCACTATGCTCAGAATTGAAAACACGATTTGCATCGCAAGGAGCT
>NW_012156462.1:187135-188941 GCF_000151545.1 Saprolegnia parasitica CBS 223.65 | reverse complement strand
GGTAGTTGTGACTTTGTCCGATAAACCCCGTGACGAGGTACACGCCGTCAGTATGCGTTGGACGCAGCGCCGTCTCGACCATGAAGAAGCCCGCGATTGGCTGGGACCCTTTTGGGGGCAGCACGTGGGGAAGTAGTCGTACCCGATCAGGAGCTGCAGCGACGCCCACCCGATCTCTGGCGTCGCGCCCATCCAGCACGTCGACACCGAGTACGTGGCACCCGCAGGTATCGCTAAACGCGCAGCGACGTTGGCGCCAATCGCATTCCATGCGACAGCGTTGGTCGTCGTGTTGACCTCGATGGCGCTGCACGAGTGCGGGACCCAGCCAGCATGATCGAGCTTGCACGAAGCGCCGTGGCTGTTCCAGTACGCGGCTTTGCCCTGGTCGTGGTACTGGACGTCTTCGCGCTGAAACGTGCCTTGGGCCACCACGACTGCGAGCGCTGCGAGCGAGAGCGCGACGAGAACGGCGGCCACGAGGTTCGAGAGGATGCGGTACCAGATCTGAGAGACGGGCGTGCGGTTGCCGTGCCCATCGCCGCGCGGGCTCTTGTCGGTCAAGACAAACTTGGAGAGCCCCGACGAGAAGAAGGTGCGAAACCACATCGGTGCCGGCGCCTGTCTTGTCGACTGATCCTATCTATAGCCGCGTCCAACTGAAGTGTTTTTGTTGAAAGATGCGCTAGGCGAGTAGAACCTACCAAGGATTATAAATATCGATGCCCTCGCACGTACTACAGTATTTCTTTAGTGTTGTATAGTTTTCACAATGGCGAGCTTGCTCAGGGGGCAAAGGGCGTAATGCCTTCATTACTGCCATGACCTCGGGTGAGGTGAGGCGGGTTGCTTAGTAGGCGTCGAAATCTAGAATGCTAGCTCTACGACAGCCTCGCAAGATACGCCGCTTCGTGAAAAGATCGTTTCGACTTGCTGCGCGCGCAAAACACCCATTTCCACGTTGGTGGATTTGACATCGTTGGGTTAGGACATACCAACAGGATGGATTCGCAGCAGCATTCTGGTGCAGGCTCT
Organism: Saprolegnia parasitica CBS 223.65; assembly: GCF_000151545.1. NCBI lineage: Eukaryota > Oomycota > Saprolegniomycetes > Saprolegniales > Saprolegniaceae > Saprolegnia > Saprolegnia parasitica. Next base: position 187,906 of record NW_012156462.1, on the reverse strand, counting down.
TTCCGCGTTGTCAAGTACGAGCCGTTGTTGGTCGATCAAAAGGCAAGGAATGTTTCCAACCCTCTGGATGTCAACATACGTGGCGCTCGCACGTACTGGTATCGACGTCGTAGCACGATACCCTCGCCCATAGGATATACGAGCTATGAGCTAGTATGCTTGCGGCCAAGGATGAGAAACGCGTAACCAAGAGGTAGCAATTCGTGCATGTCATTCGCTTGGCCCATCAAGGTGACGTGGCCGTCCACACAGCGGCCATCTCTCGTGATTCCTAAATTCACGTGTCAACCAATCACATGGCGGTATTTAATTTTGGCCAATCAAACGCGACCAAGACCGCCAGTCACGATCATGCGGCCAACCAACGTCCTCGCTCGCGCGGCCGTCGACGTCTGGAAGGCGACGCTATCGCCCCAGCGTGTCGCTGCGTGGCAGGCGCAAGACGCATCGCTCCACCGCTTCCTCCGCGCTGCCATTCCCGAGGCCCTCGAGCACACGGGCGGTGCGCACCCCGAGGTTGGACAGGCGGGCGCTCAATACGAGTACTCTTGTAGAGGCCGCGTTTGACGAGCACCTCGTGGGCGTGCAATCCGTGCTGCGCGTTTTTTGGAGCGGACGACGATGTATGCAAAGCCGGTCTCTTCCACTCGATCTACGGCACCGAGGGCTTCCAGGGCTACAAGCTCCCGATGGCCAAGCGGCCAGAGATCCGCCAGCTCATCGGTCGTCGCGCTGAACGCCTCGTGTGGATGTTTTGTGTCCTTGATCGCG
>NW_012156462.1:174513-175722 GCF_000151545.1 Saprolegnia parasitica CBS 223.65 | reverse complement strand
CGCCGCCCTGGACGTCGTCCACGACAAGTGCGACGAGCTCGTGCCCAAGACGGGCAACAAAACCTCGTCGCCGCAGCCCAAGACTGGCAACAGCACGATTGGCACGCCGACGCCTACGCCGACGCCCGCCAAGTCGGCCGGCGCTTTGGTTCAGCTCTCGATGGCTGCTGCGGTCGTGACGGCGCTCGCCGCTTGCGTGTAAGACGTTAAACCTATAGATAATAACGCGTTCTTGTCGAAACACGTTTCGTTCAGTGTGCGAGCTTTTACATGTACTATAGTACTAGTGTCGTGTACTGGTGTAGTATTGTCAACGGGTCACACTGCCCATAAAAAGACGCCATAGTGTTTCTCCCTAGACAGGCATCCGTGGTGTGACCACGGCGGCCCGTACGTACGTGTAATACGCACCTACTAATACCGGTACTACATAGTACCCGGTACGGCAATGCATCGGACAGGCCTCAGTGCACATCGCAGCAAAGCCAGATCACTTCTGTCTGCTGTTTCAGAAGCTCTACGTTCACCATGCACAGACCTTCTCGACGAAGCCACACGAAACCATTATATACTGTATCGTCTTGATGGTTGGCTCGTCAAGACGAAGCCAAAAACGTACTAGTTTCAGCAGCCAATCAAATTGCAGAGAGTGAAACTCAAAAGTCAAAGTCAAAAGTAAATGAGTTAATTCAATCGGCAATGAACGCACCGTACAAGCATCTCCAGTCGTAAGTCATGTACATGTAGGTACGGCGTACGTACACGCAGCGGTTGCTTGTCAATCCAAGCAAGGGCACATGAACCCTCTATCAACTTGGTTTATTCCGAGCCCCGACACAAGCCGTGAATACAAACGCCAAGTGTGCACGAATCCCATCCACAGGGATTGCTTCGAACGATGTCTTGTCGCAGACCGTCTGTCTGCGCTATCAACAATCGCGCCACCTGGTGTTGGTAGCGCCGTGGAGAAGTAGCGCTCAACACCCCAATTCACTTTTCAATTTGCCACTTCGAGCCCACTACCATGCGCACCACTGCCGTCCTCGCCTTCGCCGCCGTCGCCGCTGCCCACGGTGGCAACCACACGGCCGCCCCCGCCGCCGCGTGCACGGAAGCCCAGACGGCCGACGTCACCAAGTGGTTCGCGGCGCCGATTGAGCCCGGCTGCACGACTGCGCTTGCGTCGATCAAGTCGCCGCTCCAGCTTAT
>NW_012156462.1:169514-174413 GCF_000151545.1 Saprolegnia parasitica CBS 223.65 | reverse complement strand
CACGGGCGCGCCCGCGATCACGACCGTGCCCGGTGGTGCTGGCAACAAGACGACGACGACCCCGGCGCCGTCGGCCGCTGCCGCCACGACGCTCTCGGTTGTTGCCATGACGGCCGTCGCTGCCGCCTTGATGCAGTAAAGTGCTACTACTAACTTAGACAATAATAGTACGCGTTTGTATGTTTCTATATTGGCTTGCGGTTGTGGTCCAACATCACAAGATCGCCGTACGATGGTACTGGCCAGGTTACTTCCCACCTTTGAGTAACTATCTTTGCATCGATAAAGCTATTGGTAGCACATGTAGCATCGTTTTACCGGTAAGGAAGAGGCAATGCGAGGACATTGGTCAATTGACCCTTGGCAAGGACCTCATAATATGCACATCCTGGAGGTGAGCCGAGGCCACTGTGATTATTGACTGCACGGCAATTGCTGATGGCAATTGTCAAAAACACATGCTTCCTTGGAATTGCATGCATGATGTCCTCCTTGCAGTCGCGGTATCTTTCTGAAGCAGTTTCTGAAGAGTCCTAGCTCTCCAGAAAGCGAAACAATCGGTAGCAGCGGCCCAATTACAAGTGATTCCTTGTGTTGCACTACTGCATTTATACAGCGGTGTATGCTGCTTGCGACGAATGCCGTACCGTATTGGATCCCTCTCGACAGGGCTGCTTTCCGTACGCGGCAGAGACGCTCTGAAGACACAGGAGAACGACCTTTAACCCTTCAACGCGGGGGCCGCTTGAGCCGAGCGGTATGATTCCTGCTTCCACCTCCAGAGGTCGCCGGTTCGATCCCGACACGCCGATTCTTTCTATCCGGACATCCCCCCCATCCGGACACGAATGTCACTGAAGAAGGTCACCATAATAAGGCAACGCTCGGCATGTGCCACAAAGAACACAAGGAAGAAGCGCGATGAAACGGCTCATTTAGTTAGGGTTAAACGTCAAATGCACCCGTCTGAACTACCCTTCAACGCCATTGTAGACGGTTTCACGACTAGTGTGGAGCGAGGGGTATCATTGAGAATACATGTATAGGAGAAAGCAAAAAGCAGACGTACTAGTACCTAACTTTCCCAATTATCATCTAGTAAAGTTCAGACTGTAATTGTTCACGTGTGAAGTGAGTCTATTTAGATACCGGTATGTAATTTGTGTACAATGATCTGTTTTTTAGGTGAGCTTTCGATTCAGAGCGTGTTGTGACTGACGGCAGCAGCGAGGCTTAGCCGTCTCGAAGGCGAGGCGTATGGATGGCGCAAGCCGGAACGAGGTGGTCGCGAAGCCAGGCGTCGTGGCGCAGGACGTTCATTATTTTGAAGAGACACAGCGCTTGGATATTCAGCAGCAAATGTTGAAATTGCAGCTTGGTCAAGAACGCGGCGCGAGTGGCGGCCGCTTCAGGCACCTCGGGACGGAAGACTCGGTCGTTTCAGGCGAGCCAGACGGTGTGGAGCACTCACCAGCAGCGGTTCAAACAAGAGCGCAGACAGCGTCGAGGGGAGTTCCAGCTCCAGCGCGTCGACGAGCGGCCGAAAGACGGCCCAGACCGTGGAGACAAATTCGCAGCCGAGCAGACGTTCGTACGTCTCGGGAGCACCACAGACGGGGCAGCCTTGGGCGTCATCGCCAAGGAAGTAGAGCTGGGTGCGAGCCACGACGGCTCCCAGCTTGATGAGCCGTAGCGCGGTAGAATGTGGTCGGGCTGACGATACGTGGCGGCGGCCACCGCCGCAGGTGTGCGCGTGGAAGGGTGGCTATCTTGCAACTCAAAACTCATCGTTACCTCGTGGTGCAGAATGCAACCTAGTCGAGTTGCCAGAGCATTGAGCATTTACCTTCGACCCAATCCATTGCGCAGACTCGTACTGGTCGATAGATGGTTGGGCCATCTCGCTCGAGGATCCGCATCTGTGTGGTCTGGTCCGTCGTCGGTGGCATTATAGTATGTGCATGCTCACTCGCGGATGGCGCCTCCGCGTGCTACTATTACCTGCATGGAATTGGCAAAAACGAACCGAGGCACAGTCTCATCGGTGAAATCACCCGCTGTGCATGACGGCCCCGATCCGCGTCATGAGGAGGTAGCCATGTCAATACAGTAGTAACTTCTAGGACAGGGTATCAGGCCCCGTCGCTTCTCTTTCCCAATTGAAATACGGCACTAGCTCGTAGCTACTCGTGTACTTCAGCGATCCAATGCTGCGCAGTACCGGTAGTACTTGCGTGATAACTTATCACGCAAGTACTACCTAAAAGCCGGATAAAATCGCTGCAGAGATGCTGGTTGACACACGTGGGTGTCACACGGCGCAGGACATTGAGTCTCAGACGTGGAGCCTCGAACGGCAACCCAACGTCAGTTTTTGATTGCCATGTACCTCGTCACGTGGCCTCTTCGCGCGTACCTCGCGTGGAGCGCCCTCAGCGCCATCTACTTTGCCGCCGTCCCGATTGTCCTCGTTGCGACGTGGGTGCGGCCACTCATTCCGCACGCCGACGTCTATACGTCCTGCGCACTCGGCGGTCTCTGCGTCGTCATCGCTGGCCTCGTCCGCGTCCGAATGGCGAGCAAACTGGCGTCGCTCGCGCCACTGCTTCTCGTGCTATTGGCTGCGTTTGCCCTTTTTGGCGCCATCTTCATCCTCGCCTTCTCGGAATTCTACTGGCTCCAGGCCGTGTCCTCCCGGCGCGCCGCCCTTGAAGAGGTCGAAGCCGGCATCGTCAATGCATACTACTACGACCGCGGGTACCTCGCCGACACCAACTCGGACTGTTCCATGCGACCGTGGGACAGCCGCGATGAGCAGCTCGCGGCCTTTGAAGATACGTACTGCGCCAAGCAGGGCAAGGCGTACTGCAACGCCTTTCCCCTGCGCAAGACGCTCGTCCAGCCTCTGATTTTCGACAACAAGACCGAGCACGAGCGCATCGCCGCGCTGCTCCAGACATCGTCGTTCCTTGGCGTCGCCATTGACGATCACATGACGCTCTCCCAGTTTTGCGCGACGGTCGCCCCCAGCGTGCTGACGAGCGAGCCATCTCTGGACGTGGCGTGTGACGGGTGCCGCGCCCTCGTCGCCGCGCCCGAGGATACCTCGAGCTTCGGTAGCTGGGTCCAAGAGCACTGTCCGTTGACGACAGTCGACCCAATGGCGAGCTACTGCATCATGAGCGCCAGCGCCAAGCTATACCCGTACCTCTTGGCATACCCCGAGGCCAAGCGCTGCCGCCGCGAGATTCTGCGCCTCTACAAGGCCAACCGCGCCCTTATTTGCTTTGACGAAAAGTTTGATGCGTTGCCCAAGCCCTACACGGATGCGATGGCGTACCCCGCAGTCGTCCTCGCAGGACTAGCCTTTGCGCTCTTTTTCTGGGTCTCGGTCGCACAGATGAAGCGCAATGCGATCAATGCCGACGACGAGCTCATGCTGGAGGCCATGCTGCATGCGCGGCCGTCCCCGCAATAGCGTCATTTTAGTTTTGTAAAACCAAAATGTTACCATGCAACAAATTTGGATACAGAAGTATTGTTCTCGCCACGCCTGAATACCTCACAATGAGAGGTAACGTTATCCACCGTGATGAGAGGCTCTCATCACGGTGGTTGTAGAATCTTAATGGTAAGCGTCGGGCAGAGCGTCGTCGTAGAGCAGCTCGTAAAGAGTGCTGTCGAGCGTCAACTTGAAACGGCCGTGCAGCTACAGCAGGCAAGGCTTGATGTTTTTTTATATCCAACGCTTACGAAGGCTTCAGATAAATAGTTTATGTAGCCCATGTGGTGCTTCTGTTGTGCATGTTGTAGAACGTCAAAGTGACGTAGCATTGTAGGCTCTTGCAGTGGCCGCTACCGCAAGCGAACGACGAAATATCTTTTGCTAGGGTTTGAGCTTGTAGCTACGTGAGTGAGTGGCGAGGCTCGGCGGAAGGACCAAATCCAGAGCACAAATTTAAACGAGCGAGGAACTGTTCCGCGACGAGGAAGCTCAAGGATCGTCGGCACCAAGTTTGCCGCTTCCCCTTTTGTCGCCATGGTCATTGACGAAGGCGCAAAAAACAGGGTGCAGCTTGCCGGCAGCGTTCAGTAGTGATCGTTATGCCCACGACCGTAAGACTCGCATGCGCCCCACCCAGACTGCATTTTACATCGATAGTATCGAATGTAGTGTACTGCTCTATTTTTCTTTACCAAATACTAGCAGTCTTGAAACTATACACAGTGTTTAGTGTGCTATGCTTCGCAAAACGACTCTGCACCGAGTGTCGAGTGTGCTTACAACAAGCGGCGGCCGTGATCGCAGTTGTCGGGAAGAGCCCACGTCGCAGACTCGACCGTGTTCTTGAGCCCCTCTGGCACTGGAATCGGGCCAAGACCGTCGTTGAGCCGTGCTTCAATGGAGGCGACCGACACCAAGTACTTATCCAGCTTGCCGAGGTTTTCCTCGTTGGGGAAGAACCACGCGATGATCTTGTCACTGCCCGTCTTCGGGTCCGTCGTGAGCACAACCTTCCAGAAGTAGCTCGGCGTCTTGATGCCCCAGCCATCGACAAACTGCGTACCCGAGTTGGCATCGTAGACGACGCCCCCGTACGTCGTGACGGGATTGATGTCACGGTAGCATTCTTGAAGCTTCTCAGTCTGGACCCAAATGCCCTGGTTGAAGGTCGACACTTGCGGCACAACGTTGTTCATGTAGTGTGACTCGCGGGCGATGGTGGCGTCCGTATCCATGTGGTTGGACGTGACCAAGTGACCGCGATCGTAGCCATTCGAGTACGCCTTGGTCGACTTTTGCTGCAAGCAACCTTCGGGCATGTTCGGGTCTTCGTAGAACGACCCCGGACGCTTCGCGTTACCAACATCTTTGCCCATGACGTAGAACCAGCGCAG
>NW_012156462.1:166011-168564 GCF_000151545.1 Saprolegnia parasitica CBS 223.65 | reverse complement strand
CGACGTCGTTGCCCCAGTAGTCGACGTGCTCTTCGACCGACGAGCACTGGTCCGGCACGGTAATGTCGTTGATGACCGAGGCCTTGGCGCCGGGGTAGTTCGACTTGGCACCTTTCTTGCTTTTGAGCCAGCACGAGCCGCCGTCGTGGCGGTTCCAGACAAAGAGACGACAGCCGGGCGTGTTCTTGCAGTCGGCGCAGCAGTCGTCGGCCGACGGGCGCGCCGTGCGACCGATGTCGTTGCCCCAATAGTCGACGTCGGCTTCGATGGGCGCGCACGTGGGCAACGCCGTCGCAGCTTGCAGCGCGAGCGCCACGACACCCGCAAAGACCGAGGTGTGCATGAGCCACAAAGTTGGAAAGTGACGAGATGCAAATGCGAGGCGTCGAGTTAGCCAGGACCACGGCTTGGTGCAAGAGAGAGTCAGAAACAGACGCAGAGACAGCAACTGTCAACGTCCTTGCGCCGGACACGTATTGTCGACGAGACGACATGTATATGCAGCGTTGTATGAGTCTGGTTCTGCAAACGCGCCCAGATGGCGACGGTCCGAGTTTGCCCCGGCATTCGCATCCGCGTAACATGGGAAATGAACATGTGGTATAATGTGATTACTGGTGATCAAGCGCTGTCGCAGCCACACGTTAGCGCTCTTGCAGGGTACACAACGTTACCTTTTGACGAACACAAGGAGCTCCGAAGTCTAGGTACCGGTATTTGAATTGGTAATGGGACGACGATCCATGCGCTGCCTTTCGCGCCTCTACGGCTACGGTGTTGAACAAGAAAGCAACCATTACTTTGTAACTTCACTACCTATTAATAATGCGTTGAGGAGTTTGCTCGCCCTGTACCGGTACACAGATGAGTGCGTCAAGTGCAAACGAGGCAATATGGATGTGAACGCGTTCTCACTCATACATGCTCTAGTACTGTATGACAGAACTACCGGTAGAGTGCAGTGCGTCCGACCGGGCTTTAAGATATACTGTTGTGCATCTAATTTATTGCATTACCGGTACCGGTAGTGGTGTGTGTCCTTTTTACAGTACAGTAGTGCATACAGTTGTGTGACTCTATTTGAGAATGCTCAAGCAACTGAAGGACAGCTTTATCCTGGCTTTATCCAGTAGAGTGCGGGAGCATTTGTCATCGCATGGTCAAAACATGTGGTGGGGTCGATCATAAGTCTGCTACTGTACCGGTATGCGAGCCTACACAGCTCTACACAGCTCTGCAGTACCTTGTGCATTAAGCTGGAGCACATGCGGCTTGGAGGCCAGCCTTTACCATTGAAGTCGGTTAAAAGTGTCTCGCGCACTAATGTACTATGAGTACAGCGCTACGCAGTCTACAAACCACGCTTTTTACACGTACAAAACACTTACAGGGTCGCTGGCGTGTCCGTTTATGCGAGAAATCAAACCAGAACGCAAGGATTGCTTGTGGCGCGGCAGTTGATGGCGCGGTGCTCCACCGACTTTAATTTTCACTCCAGTGTTTCCCAAATCATTCGAATATATCACACTTGGCATAGCTTGTGGCTGTGACAGAACCTTTTGAGCGGTAATCAGCTATGCAACACACAACACATGTTGCGTTACTCAACGCACCCGAGGTGTGCATGAACCACACATGTGAAAAGTACTACAGTCTGTAAGATGCAAATGCCATGAGTCGAGCGCAGGACCCACTGCGCGCCCATCGAAGCCAACGTCGACTATTGGGCAACGACATCGGTCGCACGGCGCGTGCAACGGCCGACATCTGCTGCGACGACCGCAAGAACACGCCGGGTTGCCCGCTCTACGTCTGGAACCCCCACGATGGCGGCTCGTGCTGGCTCAAGAGCAAGAAGGATCCCAGGACGCAATCTCCAGGTGCCCAATCGGCGACGCTCGAGGTGACGCCTGCACGCACGACGAGCACACCTGCGCCAACCACGGTACCGCCTGTGCCCACGACCGAGACGCCCGATCCCACGAGCGCCACGCCGGAGCCGACCACATTTCCGTCGAAAAAAAGCGACCACGGCCACTCCCGTGCCCAGTACAGGCACGCCCGAGCCTACGACCTCGGCACCGCAACCGACGACCTCGACACCTGCGCCCACGACCGCCGCGCCGGAGCCCACGATTAAGACGTCTGTGCTAACGCCTGCTCCAGTGGTTTCGTCGCCGGCACCTTCGACGAACAGCACGACGCCCAGCGTCCACGACATTCGCACGCTCAAGTACACCGCCTACGAGCTCACGTACGACTGCAAGGAGCGCACAGCGCTGCGCTGGTTCTACGTCATGGGCAAAGATGTTGGTAACGCGAAGCGTCCGGGGTCGTTCTACGAAGACCCGAACATGCCCGAAGGTTGCTTGCAGCAAAAGTCGACCAAGGCGTACTCGAATGGCTACGATCGCGGTCACTTGGTCACGTCCAACCACATGGATACGGACGCCACCATCGCCCGCGAGTCACACTACATGAACAACGTTGTGCCGCAAGTGTCGACCTTCAACCAGGGCATTTGGGTCCAGACTGAGAAGCTTCAAGAATGCT
>NW_012156462.1:150620-165911 GCF_000151545.1 Saprolegnia parasitica CBS 223.65 | reverse complement strand
ATCAATCCCGTCACGACGTACGGGGGCGTCGTCTACGATGCCAACTCGGGTACGCAGTTTGTCGATGGCTGGGGCATCAAGACGCCGAGCTACTTCTGGAAGGTTGTGCTCACGACGGACCCGAAGACGGTTCTTCCCCAACGAGGAAAACCTCGGCAAGCTGGATAAGTACTTGGTGTCGGTCGCCTCCATTGAAGCACGGCTCAACGACGGTCTTGGCCCGATTCCAGTGCCAGAGGGGCTCAAGAACACGGTCGAGTCTGCGACGTGGGCTCTTCCCGACAACTGCGATCACGGCCGCCGCTTGTTGTAAGCGCACTCAATACTCAATCCAGAGTCGTTTTGCGAAGCGCAGAACACTAAACAACAAAACGATGTGTATAGATCCCAAACTGATGGTATTTGGTGAAGAAAAATAGAGAAGTACCGTACTACATCCGACACTACGAGTCTCACGGTCGTGGCTTGACAACCACTTCTTAAATCTGCCGACCTCCAGAACTACAGCTACAAGTGAAGTATGCGTACGCAACATCTCAGCGTCAGCGACCAAAGGTTGGGCTGGAAGCTGTACCCAGGATTTTTGCCTTTCCGACGGGCGTCAATGTCCACGGCGACCAAAGGGGACGCGACGGTCGCGTCGCCACCATGGCCCACGCCCAACCAGGCCCGAAATTTATTCTGTTTGCCGTCGTTGGGTTGTGATCGAACAATACACTTACATGCAGCCCATATTGAGACAGTTTAGATAATATGATGCCGCGCACCCTGCACGAGCCAATCACGTGGCTTGGCGCGACCAAGCCAATGAGGAAAGGTTCGACGCTCACAATCGCCACATTGCCGTTTGGAACCACCCAACAAAGATGCTACAGGAGAGCAGTCGGCTGCCGCAGCTCAAGGCCGACGAGACGCGGCGCGTCCGGTGCTTCGACAAGCGCTGGGTGCTCCAGCTCATTCCCGTCGCGATCCTCTCGGTCATGTTTGTCGGCGTCGTGACGCCGTACCTCCAGCAGCAAGCCCGTGCGTCCAGCCACCATACAACATCCTCTCTGACGTGGCATTTCTTCAGGCAACTCGGACGCGTTCAAGGTCTTGTACAACGACACGACGGCGATTCGCATGGGCCAGCGCATGACGAATGGGTCCACGAACGTCCTCCACATCGAAGTGCTCGTCGGCGGCCTCAACACCGAGACCTTTGGTATTTTTGATGTCGTCAAGCATACATGGTTTTTTCACACACATATCTTGTGTAGACATGTCGCTCACCTCGTACATCACGCACATCCCCGACAAGCTCAAGGACCCAACGACGCACCGGGTACGAGGAGCGAACCCTCGTATTGAGCGCGAGGTTGATCAGCCATTGCAGCTTTTGCAGCCGTTCCGGCTCATGGTGGGTCGCTACTCGACCGTCGTCTCGGCCAACTCGTCGAATCCGTACGGCCCGATGGCGGCGCAGATCCCCTTGACGTCGGGCTCGCTGAGTCAATACCCGCTCGATCGGTTCGACACTTGAGTATTGATGAGTTTTCGTCTTACAAAATACATTGTAGCTACAGCGCACTGCTCAAGATCGAAGCCATGACGGGGCTCGGCCCGCACACGGGCGAAGCGACGGAGAAAATCCAAGTCCTCATGACCTACTACGGTGTCGAAGACTATGCTTGGGAGTAGGAACAATGCTCGAGTCCAACGACTCAACGTACATTGTAGCTACACGGTGAAGAAGCTCGCTCTTTCGGAAGCCGACCGCATGTACGTCGGGAGCACGGAGAACGCCGACATGTTTTTGATCTCGGGCGGCCGCAAGTCCAACTTTTACGTCTACATTGGCTTGATGTGGCTCGGGATCTGGTCCGTCACGATCGCCGTCGGGTACATTGGCAGGTATTCTTCGACGCTCGTCGTCCCGAGTCTTTTGTATTCCCGGGTTTGACACGGTGCAATAGCATGATTGTCATTTGGAACCGCGAGCCCGTGGACAGTCCCGAGATTTTCCTCACGGCGCTCTTTGCTGTGCCTGCCTTCCGCAACACGGCCCCGGGCAAGCCTCCGTACGGTACGTCCAATTGGGTTTCATTTTCCCGTTTTTTCTCATTTTTACATATTTTACATGCTTTGGATGCAATTTTGTGGTGTCGCCACGTCGAGAGCGTCCGTCGCTCACGCACTGTGTCTAGGCTGCTTGTTCGACATTACGTGCACGTACTTTGCTATCACGGTCATCTTCATCTACCTCCTCTCGGTCGCGTTCAAGTACATAAGCAAAAAGAAGCGCAACTAGATAAGCTCGGAACAACACGACGTCATTTTGGTTGTCTGGAACAGTGCATTCGCCGAATCTGGTACGATCATACCAGATTACTTGGCTCCGTGTCCAGTCCGTGGGTCGGCGCGTGAAACTGGGGCTGGTGCTTGGCCATGGCACTGCGACTGGGCGACGACTCCTAGCACCAATCAACGCCGCCCAAGGGTCGTGTGCCTCTGTGCACGGCTTCGAATGCAAGGTCTATGCACGGCCATCACGTCGAGACGCGGCACGCGTTCCAGTATTGACACGATCGGTGCTAATGTTACTCGCCTTCCTTTTGGACTGGGCCCGACCCGGAGAGCCGCGTTGTGTGCGCGGCTCGGCGTTACATGCCGCGTGAATTTTAAGCGGTCGAATCTTCCATCGATGTTGCGGCTGCGTCTTGCCGTCCGTCGCTGTGCCGTACCTGCAACATGCATCGCACAATCCGCACGACAATCGAAATTTCGCGTATTTTCCAAACCAGCAGCGCATGGCATGGTCCACCACACGAATGCTATGTACTACGCCGAGTTTTAGGAAAACTCTAATAGCTAACCCTCGCACTAACGAGTGATGTTTCATGTCGAAATGACCTTGGAAAGTCCTGTTAGTATGGAGCACAAATTTGGGGTGCAAGCACTAACAACGCGCAGTACGACGACGGGCGGACAATTATGGGCCCATCGCGTACTGGTACAAACAGAGGCCTGCATTCGTAAGGTAGCTGCTTTCGGGCGACCGGTGCAATCTGCACACAAAACCTTCCACTCATTTGTACGTGTTTTTGAAAAGATCTCGCGCGTTGTATACTAAAAGGCACGGCAAGATGGGCGTTGGTACTAGCGACACTGCGCGCCTCAAGAAATCCAGTGAGTGTGTATAGCCACGTGCGCCGTCCCCCATGGGACTGTCGCAGGCCGCGCGTTTCACAAGTGTGCTATCGCGACACCAAGTCGGCTTGCGCTCAAGTATACTAGTACGCTTTGTTTGCATACAAGAGCGAAGTGGATCCGCGACCAAGTGCGTGTGCCCAAGACGCTCATTTTCACATTTCCATTCCCAAAAGCATGACCAAAGACGTGGAGCTTGGCTTTGACGAAGTTGGTTCGCCAACGTCCGCGTCGTCGTCGTCCCATTCACACCGGCCCATGGACCGCCGATGGTACCTTGAAGGCCTCTTTGTCTTGACCCTTGTCGGTATTTTGCTTTTGACGATCATCCCGACGCTCCTACTCAACCACGGTTCGCCCGTTTAGCCTTTGGCAGTGGACTCATGCGGCTATCCTCTAGAACGGACCGCCTACACCTTGCTGCATCAAGACGCCACGGACGACGCGGCGCTGCCGATTGCTATGGTGCTCTCTGGTGTCAACACGGATACGAATCGTACGGACAACTTGTGCATCGTTTCGTCACGATAGCTCATCGACGTGCATGGCTGTAGAGCTCATGGCCCAGCTCTTTTGGACGGCGCGCTACCTTCGTCGCTGACGTCGTCCGAGCATCCTCGCCAAGTACGATCTTTTCCAACACGCAAGACGCTGTGTGCTTACTAAGTTGCCTGTCTAGCTCGCGCGGTCGCTCAATCTCAATGTCAACGGCAACTCGATCACGTTGAGCCCGGCCATGAACCTTGCCGCCGGCATCTCGCAGCAGGTATAGTGTGTCGCATCGTGGCATTTTCAAGGACCTCATCTCGGTTGTGTGCTTGCAGGTGACCTTGTCGTCCGGCTCGATCATCATGTTCCCCTTCGACAAGTACGTACAACAACCTCTTTCCTTGCTGCTTGGTTTCTGACATGAGTCGCGACGATTAGATACACGGCGCCGCTTTCGGCTCACGCCACGACGACCAGCGCCGTGACAAATACTTCGGTGACGCTACCGGTCCGCCTCGCCATCTACACGGCAACGGATTTCAACTGGAAGTATGCCGTTGTGACGGGCGACAATCTCGTGGGTCCGGGTGCCAATGGTCCTCTCGGGTACGTGGTTGTTGGTTTTCAAACAGTTTCTTATAAACTCGTAGCCGTCTCGTGGTCGAAACCTACCGCCATCCGCTCTTTTTCAGCTACATTATTGTCATGTGGCTTGGCATTTGGGTTGTCGGTCTCTCGCTCGCTTACATTGCCAGGTATGGTATTTGGCGATACTCCCACTGCGCCTGACCACATTCTTTTGTGGTAGTATGACGATTATCTGGAACCGCAAACCGGTGGAGAACCCGATGGTCTACTTCTCGGGCTTGATTGTCATTCCTATCTTCCGGAATACAGCACCGGGCCATGCTCCGTATGGTACGATTACCGAAATGCCTCGACAACGGCAATTGAGCTCATGCACTTCTGTAGGGTGCCTCTTTGATATGACGTCGACGTACCTTGCGCTTGCGATTGCCGCCATTGGCATGCTCTTTGCCACTTTCATCTCGATGAACAAGACCCATTGATCCTAGACACGACGCCTTTCGTCGCCGCCCTTTATATATATGAACGTGAACGCGCTCGTTTTGTTAGTATACAAACACTCGAGTATATTTACCTCGACTCGCTGACAGCACAAGCGGTGGGGTCTCTTGATCATCGGCTTACGCACGGGGCGCTTGCAGCTCTGGGTGACGCAGGACCCCCGCGACTGGAGGTCGCTGTGGAGGATGAGCCGTCCCGTGAGCTTGGTCATCACCTTTCTCATGATCTCTATTTAGCGTCTTCTTAACATACTAACTACGACTAGTAGCACATACATACTAAACTAGTACTCGTATGCAGCGCCAAAAGATCCTAATGAATCATGCTGATTTCGTTGGTTGCATCGATTAGTCGGGCGGAATACTTTAACTAATCTCATGTGATCAAATCCTTAGGCTAATTTAAAAACATACCTTGAATCGTGTGGGATAAAGCTAGGTAAGCCTAAACTATTTTACCCTCACCTAACTTTGCCTTTGGCTTCCGAACAAAGCTCCGTACCGGTACCCAACCCGTTGACTAAGCTTAAACGATGACAGAAAACTTAGGCTTCGGACCGTGTATGTCGCATTTTTGTTTTGGCCAATGGAATTCTTGCAGATGAGCATTTTCAGAAATTCCATTACGATCATGGGCGCCGAACGGGAGCATCCGTTCTTGGAGCCGCTGCAAACCAAGCCGCTCGCCCATACCTCGCGCCGCCGCTGGCTTTTGCAAGCAGCGCCTCTCACGGCTCTCATCGCGCTCCTTCTCGCAACCTTGCTGCCTCTGTTGCACGTCCACACGAGCCGTACTTCTGACGTAATTCGAAATCTCCATCTCACCATGACCAATATCTTCCCTAGAAGCACAGGCAACACTGCTCTATAAAGACGCATCGCCGAAGGAGCCGTCGTCGGTTCTCTCCGTGTCCATTGTCCTTGCCGGTGTCGACACGGACGCCAATGGTACCCCTCCCAACGCATCGCTGTTGCTCATGTCGTGGACACTAGAGCTCGCGACACTGATTTACATCGACGATATCCCTACTACCATGGGTACTGCTGCCAATGGTATCCGCAAGGTACGTTTATGGTTCTCATCTCGTTTTCGAAGGTCTACCGTAGCTGGCTGCAACAATCAACCTGCTGGTCGATGGCCACGCAGCCGTCTTGGCCCCCGAGACAACCGATTTGTGGTCCCCCATTCCTCTCAAGGTTGCAAGTTCTACACTTTTTTGCTTTGATTCAACCATGTTCTTGGTTTATACATAGTCGGGTTCCGTCGTCATGTTCCCACTGGATCGGTAGACACAATTCTCTTGTTTTAATCCGTTATAAAATCAGCGGGCTCGATGGAGTAGGTACTCGACCCCGTTGCACATCGCCGCCAATACCGTGCCAACCACGAATGCAAGCAAGAGTGTGGATCTTCCTGTACACCTATCGGTCTACGAGAATGCCGACTTCAACTGGCGGTATCAACTATATCTACAAGTGCAACTGTTTCAGTTAGCATGACGTCGGTCATAGATATTCCGTTGCCGTTGCAAG
Source organism: Saprolegnia parasitica CBS 223.65 (assembly GCF_000151545.1). Lineage (NCBI taxonomy): Eukaryota > Oomycota > Saprolegniomycetes > Saprolegniales > Saprolegniaceae > Saprolegnia > Saprolegnia parasitica. Next base: position 159,612 of record NW_012156462.1, on the reverse strand, counting down.
AACCCTCGGAGCGCCATTAACCGCGAGCACACCGCCGGCAGGGTACACTCTCCAGCAACGAATAGCGACGCCGTTGACGTGGCGAATGCGTAGGCTCGTGACCATTGAAGCGCATCGTCACCCGATCTTCTTTAGCTACATTGCCATCCTGTGGCTCGGCATTTGGGTCGTGTCGGGCTCGCTCTTGTACATTGCAAGGTACATTGGCCCTGTAAATGCGGTGAATTCGATACTGCTGACGTAGCATGACGATGGTGTGGGGGCGACGCCCCGTGGAGAACCCCATGGTGTACTTTTCGGGCTTGATTGCCGTCCCTATCTTCCGCAACACGGCGCCAGGACATCCGCCCTACGGTCTGTCTCGTGTTGTCGGGACAATAATTGATGTATCTCACTGCATGTAGGCTGTCTTTTCGACGTCACGTCCACGTATTTAGCGCTTGCCGTGATCCTTGGAAGCATGCTCCTCGCGTCGGTGCTTTCGCTGTGCCCCAAGCCGCCGCAGTAGAGAAGGGTCATCCCAGTCCCGCTGCGCGTAACGTTGGAACATATTGCTATTTTACGGCTTCTACGGGAAAAGTTTGCTGTAAACCTCGACGCATCTACCAGAACGGGGCGCAGCGTCAGTGTTGTTGAGTCTCAACCGCGACGCCGATGACATGCAACGAGAGCTCTACACGCGTCCTCTCATTGGTGATTGTCCGCCAATCACCGAGCCTCTTTTACATGACGGACGGAAACCTCTCGCTAGAGAACCTCCCAAGCGAGTAGGATGACTATAGTCGTCGCTGTCTACTGTACAAGTAACGTTAGTTCAACAACTGCCAACCGACAACCAAACCGAGCACAACATGACACACGGAGCACGGTTGGCGCACACAACGCTTGCAACGGCAAGGAACAGTTGAAGCAAGGATCTGTATAGCTTTGAGTGGCAGCACGACGAACGAAGCCCTTGACCTTCCATCTCCTCAGTTGTCTTCGCCATCACGCAGCTGCGGTCGCTTTCTGGACTTCAAGCTTCCTTGGTGATCTTTCGACCGTTTTTTACGCGCCAAAATTTCAGCTTCCAATTATCGAATTACCTTTCGTAATACGTGGCACTCGCATCGCACGATCGTTGATGCACGGCGGCCTTCCCTGAACACGACGACGCCAAGCCGTGCCATGATGGTGCCGTGGTTACCGACTCGACCCGATGTGTCGCCACCTACAGCCCTACCTACAGCCCGTTCTTCGATCGACCGGTCATGCAAATTATATTTCGTGTGCATCGTCAAAATCTACGCTAAAATTATTGGATTCAATAGAGCTACTACGGGGCCATGTCGAGAGTGATGAACTTCTGAAACCCCTTTGAATTGCGGGTGACGGGATGGCTCGCGGCGGCTTCGAGAAGCTCACCGAGCTTTTCCTTCCGCTCGTCCAGGTCGCGTGTGTGCTGGCGCTGGAGCTTGGTCAAAAGGCCATTGTACGGCAAGTCGGGAATTGCCACCCCGCAGTCTTCTGCTTCTTCGAGGACAACATCCTTGAGCTCGCCATGGAGGCGCTTAAAGTCCCGGAACCGCCGTTGAATCTCATCGGGCGAGTTGGGCATCGAGATGTGGTAGACTACAACACCGTCATTTCGAACGCTGTGCCCCGTGATGACAAACGTCTTGTCGCGAGCTGCCTCCTTGCCGACGTCTCTGCGGGCGTGGGCCGACTCTGGCGTGGCCACGTCGCTGGCCGCAGCGCTCTCGGATGCTGCCACAGCGGCGATGGACAAGTCGTCGACCGCTCGCGACGTCGTACACCCCATTGTCGCCTGGAATCTTGAGATGCCACGCCACGAAAGATTAGTGGCGCACCGGCTGGCGACGACCGTTTGGTCCCCAAAAAAGCACGCGGCTGTGTGCAACACCCGTGTGTAAACGCTTCCGAAGTGGGAAGTCCGACTCTGTCAATGACTACTACAGTAAATAAAACGCAATTAATACATGCATTGTTTGATGCAGCCTGAGCGCTGGTCAAGCAAACGCCTCGATGGTACTGGATCCTCCAAGCAGTGCACGTCGAACTAGTGCGCTTCGTGCCGCCGTCAAAACCCGGGATGGATTCGCGTTCTGGGCATAATGATAGAAGAGTTCGCTTCGTTGATGGACCGGCATGTCGTTGCGAGAAGGACGTCAAGTCATTTCCTCCAGCCTACTTTTTGAAGTGAGAGACCGGACCACCACGTGGCAGTCTCTCCTTTGACCTTTTGACCCGCTTCAACGTTTTATGAAACGATGTAGCTCGTACGCGCGTTTTGATTGGCCAAGCATGTGCGACCCGTCAATTACTCACCGTGTATATAGAAGCAGAGCGCAGCCCCCGCTTCTATCGATCTTTGGTCCCTGACAGTGCAAGACTCATTTTTCAACGCACCACTCCTCCTCCACTACTACTACTGCTACCATGGGCTGCACGCAATCCTCCACGATCGACGAGAACGTCCAGATCGCGACCATCAACAGCGTGTCGGTTGCGCCGCCGTCGACCTCGGCTCCTGGCGATGCGGCCAGCGACGAGCGACGATGTTGTCGTGACGACGTCGTACGTCATTTCGACGACGTCGGTCGACGGCAACGGCGTTGTCTTGTACCACATTGAGACCGACGGCGTTGTCGCCAAGAAGCGCTTCAACGACTTCAAGGTCTTCCACAGCGAGCTCACGACCGTGATCGAGGCTGTGCCGGCGCTCCCCGACTCGGGCCTCGCCACGGTCTTCAAGCGCCGTGACGAAAAGCTCATCAAGGAGCGCTCGGCGCGCTTCCAGGAAATCCTTGACGCGGCCGCAGCCCACGCCGCCGACCGCCTCCAACAGTTTGTCGTTGCCGCCGTCACGGACGACGTCGCCACCAAGGACATTACGGTCGTCGAAGAAATCAACGTGGTCGTTGTCGACGAAGCGCCGGTGCAGGAACCCGTCGCTGACGCCGAAGTTGCCGAGGTTGCCGAGGTGGCGGTCGTCGAGGCTGAGGCCGAGGCTGAGGTCGTCGCTGTTGTTGAAGAGATCGCAGCCGTCGAGGTCGAAGCTGCTACCGCCGTCGAGGAAGAAGTCGCTGCCGCTGTTGAAGACGCCGTCGTTGCCGACGATGTTGCTGCCGTTGAGGCCGCTGCCGAGGCGTCGATCGCTGAAGAAGTCGTCGTTGACGACGCGCCGGCGGCGGAAGAGCCCAAGGTCGTCGCGGCCGAGGCGGCCCCGAAGCCGGTCGCTGCGTAAGCGGTCCACGTCATTTTATTCCTTCTTGTACACTACGGAAGCGCCACTGCGCGTGCTCATAACAACGCCGAACACATCAACTTGATATTGTTTCCACCACTCTTGCATTTGATCTTCTGTCAACTCGGAGTATTCTCGTTGGCCAGTCACGTGGCGTTCTTGTACTAATGGCACGACGCGATAAGACCGCTGCCGAAGAGAAGGGTAATGCCGCGATCGTCGCTGCTCTCGTGCGCAGTAACAACTCGACACCTCTGGCGTCGCCCGCAGTGGTGTTACCTTGCATGCAACGCACGGTAACTACTCAATGTCGTAGGCGCTGGGTCGGTACAGTAGCCGACCAACTCGACGTCTCGCTCGACTCCGGAGTACTGGTACTGTAAAATTCCGTTGGCACGCAGTTTGTGCCCCAATTTAATACGTGGACGTGGACGGTGCGGGTACACTGCAGTGCATCGTGGCCGAGTGGGTGGCAATGGGACAAGGCCGATCCTTGCCTTCTCGAATCGGTAGCTACTCGTTGACGGTCGGTAGAAGGACGGAGACCATGCATTCTTTGAATCGGCAACGATTCCTTGAACTTGGGCGATGGTTCAACAAATTGTGCCGCCAGCTGCTATCGCGCAATCGCAGCGCCGTCGGAAGATCGACGCCAACCCGAGAGGTATCCTGGGACATCTCTTGGTGTCGCGGTCTCCCGTCGCTTGCGGCGCCTCACGCAGCCCGCGTCGGTCACTTCCAAACGCCAAGCGAATCAAGCAGCACGCATACTACCGTGCACCATCGTCTTCGTCGGTCCTGGCCGTTCTCTGTTCCACAGCGCGTTGCACTTGGCGAGAAGAGAAGAGCTGTCTTCTTGAAGCGGGCTTGGGACACGATGATGGGCGTGCCACCTGTTGACACGCGGTGTGTAAAGTCCCAGGCAGTAACCGTGCCAGTTCTCTGGACCCCACGCACGCTCGCGACTCGACCATAGCAGCTCACTTTTACTTTTCCCACTCCAGCACCACTCGAACCATGGGTTGCACGCAATCGACCACCGCCGCCGCCACGACCGAGCCCGTCGTCGCCGACGTGGCTGCCACGGAAGTCGCTGCCACCGAAGTCATGACCGAAGTCGCTGCCACCGAAGTCGCCGACGTCAAGGAGACCCCTGCGGTCGCCGAGGAGCCCGTCGTCGAGGCCAAGGTCGAAGAGGAAATCATCGAGAAGAAGTTTACGATCGCGTCGACGTCGGTCGAGGCCAAGGTCGTCGTGTACCACATCTCGGGCGAAGGCCTCTCGATCACGAAGCGCTTCAACGACTTTAAGGTCTTCCACGCGACGCTGTCGGACGTCTCGGGCCTCCCGGCGCTCCCCGTTGCCGGCTTCTCCACGGTCTTCAAGCGTACGGACGAAAAGCTCATCCAGGAGCGCATCGCGCGCTTCGAGGACATCCTCAACGTCGCCGCCGCCAAGGGCGCGTCCGACCGCGTTGTCGTGTTCTTGACGCCGGCGCCTGAGCCCGTCGTCGAGGCCGCCCCGGCCACGGAAGAGGCCCCGGTCGCCGCTACCGAGGCCGTCGCCGCCACGGAGGTTGTCACTGCCACGGAGGTTGTCGCCGAGGAAGCCCCCAAGACGGAGGAGGTCGCGCCTGTGCCCGAAGTCGTCCCGGAGGTCGCTGCCACCAAGGAGGTTGTCGCGCCCGCCGAAGCCCCGATCGACGTCACGGCCGAGCCCGCCGTTGAGGAGAAGAAGCCCGTCGTCGTGGCGGTTGCCGACGAAGAAAAGAAGGTTGTTGTCGAGAAGACGCCGGAAGCCGCGCCTGTCGTCGCCTAAGCGGACGAACGCTCGACTAATTAATAGCACCCTAGGATATTTGCACTTTTTCATTTCTAGTCGGTGGGGGTCGGCGGGGTCGGTGATCGTCGTGGTCGCACGCACTAGAGTAGGCCTCACATCACGTACGCCAGCAGTGTCGTGGCCGCAGTAATGCCGCGTAGCGTTGCACCCGACGATGCCAGCGGTGCGCAGAGATGCTGCAAAGAACGCAGCCTCTCGTCAACGAGCCGCGTCGAGAAGACTTTGAAGCTGCTGCAGGACTGACACGGCGCGTGCACAGACAGGCGCCATCGAGATAGGACTGCATGTAAACAGAAGCCACCGCTGGTGACCGCAGACGTTCTGGTTCGTCATCCAGAGAAGCATGCGACGCCGTGAGACCCTGTTTTTCCAAAGTGGCAGGTGCCACCTGCAGCTACTTCAACCACGCGAACGACGAACGGACAAGATGTGATTCGTCCGAGCAAGTTGCAGAACCGCATCTCGTCATAGCCTCTGTACAGAGACAGCTCAGGGAACACCGTCCTTTAAGAAACTCTACGCGACGTGATGGAATCGTTCACGGCGCCGAGTTGCCTGGTCGGTGCAAGGACCGAGATCCTTTCGACTGCACTCTCGATTATGACAGTAAAACGATCCCCGGTTCCAGCAGAGGCCGGAGCGAGGGGATGCCTCTTCGCAGCTTGTCCGCAGGGAAACCAACCCGCATGCTCTTGGTGGCTTGGTGTAGCTTGAAGGGCATCGGTACCGGAGAACCCGTGACCGATGTGCTACATGATGAAGAGCAGCACGCTTTCCGACAATCCAAAAATCTAAATTATGTTGATGTACTATCATGCTACACTACTTCTACCCAGTCATATCGACATCGCCTATTCGTACGTGTCGGCGTCGTCGCTCACGTCGACGCGAAGGGCACAGAACACTTCGAGCGCCGCGTTGAGGATCTCGTCGTCGAAGGCGACGACGTAGTTGATAAACTCCTGGAAGCGTTCGCGCCGGGCCTCGATCATCGCCACGTCGTGTCGGCGCAGGTACGTACGAAGACCGGCCTCGGGCAGCGGCGGCAAGTCCTCAATGAGCAAGCTCATCTCTTGATGGAACAGTTTGAAGTCGGTAAAGCGCTTGGTGGCCACGACGTCGTCCGACGTTATGTGGTAGAGCACAACACCCGAGTCGTCGATCGAGTACGACGAGAGAAGGTAGACCTTTTGGGGCGGCGCAACCGGTGCTGTCGTCGGTACCAGCGCCGACGATGTGTTCAAGGCCGACTTCGACTGCGAGCAGCCCATAGCGAATCGCAAAATGCAATGCTGCAGCATGGTCGAATTGCTTCCACGTGCTAGGTTTGAAATTTCCATCGCCACCGATTCCCACAGTCAAGTACACCTACGGCAGTGCTCGTGAGGAATCATATGCTCTTTAACGGGCCACGAGATGCAGGAGAAACCTTTCATTTTATGATGCCCACAAAGGGTCAAAGAGGTGTGCTGCTCGGTCGCTTTCTTACCGTATCCACTTGTGCGTCGGGACGGTTACCGGTTAATGTACTTTTTAAGGGAATGCCGAATGATGGTCGATGGCACATGGACGGTAGAGAGGCGCTGAGAAGGGATATACACATGGCGCCGCACCGTGTGGCAACTGGACTGTGTGGCTCGTAGCGTGTCCGACCTCTGGCTAATGAACGGAACGTTGCGCTCTGCCGCTAACGACGACGGCTCCAAACCGAGCTTCAATCAGTGCCAACGAGCGACTAGCTTGGGTAGCCAGCCCACGACCGCAGCCCTTCGGTGCAGACTCTCCAACATAGTCCGACCCCTCTATGACCGCTGGAAACCGTCGCCGTTGATTCATTGCTTCCGTACCAATGGTATGTGCCGAGCAAGTAGAACCACCGCCTGTGGGCTGTGGCTTTGGCTCTATTTCGTCAAGCAAAAACCAACGTGCTACGACAACAGCAGTGCCTGACAGGGGACGCCTCGCAGGATCGACCACGACAGCGTCAACGTCGCACCCAAGACATGTATCTCCTTGCTCGCACTCATGACGCATTCCGTGCCTCCTCTCGTGCTGCAGGTATCGGAACAAGACAATATTGTACACAAAACACAATCGTACATGTTTGCGTCTTTCCACGGTCCACCTAGTCATCGTCGTTCTCTATTGATCGTTCTTGCTATTTACATCATAAATTGAAAGCCATAGCCAAACTTCAGATCGTCCGCGGCCGGCGTGCCTTCGGCCGAGAGGAGCAGCTGGAGCTGCGGCAGCACCTTGCACTCGAGCGACGTCGCAAGCTTGAACGTGTGGTCGATGCTCGAGACGAAGCGCGTCTGGCGCAAATCGACCTCGACACCGAGCGTGCTCGCAGCCTCGCCCGACGGCGCGTTGTACACGAGCTCGGTCGCGAGCCGGACGCGGTCCGAGACCTTGCGGAGGTAGTGCAGCTGGAGCGTGCCCTGCGAGCCGTACGAGGCAATGCCGGTCCACTTGGCGTCCGTGTACTTGGCCACGTACGACGCGATCGTCTTGCGGTGCTTGCCGTAGTAGTAGCCTTCGCCGCCGATCGCCCACTCCTTCGTGACGCTCTGGAGGTAGTTGACGCCGAGGAGGAGGCCGTTGCCGACCTTCAAGTTGGCCGAGCAGTCGGCCGCGCTAAAGTCAATGTCGACCATCGCCTGCGACGCATGGGCCTCCTGCTTGAGCTGCGCCTGCGCGCGCATCTTGAAGTGGTCGCTCAGGCGCGCATGCCAGCGCGCATCGACCGAGCCGTCGTGCGACACTTGGCCGCGGAGCTAACACAAGAAAGAGTTGGCGTTGCACACGAATAGTGAGCGCGACGTACGAGCATGGGTTCGGGGCCGTCGCCGACGACGGTCGTCGCGCCAAACTGGTAGACGCCGCCGGGGATCTGCGGGCAGCCGAGGAGGAGCGCGTGGTTGACCGCGAAGCGCGGGCCAAGGTTGCGCTGGAAGTCGAAGCGGAAGCCCTCAAACGTGCCCGGCATCAAGACCGACTTGACCTCGCCAAGGACGTTCTCAAAGGTGCCCGGGTTCGGCAGCGACTTGTGCGCCTTCTCGATGGCCTCGACGGCGGCCACGAGCGAGTTGGTCGAGAGGTCCTCCGGGGCCTCCGAGAGCTCGGGCAGGGGCACGGACGTCGCGGACGACGTCGCGAGGACCTTGAACGAGCCGTGCTTCGCGAGGTACGCCAACATCGCTCGTCTTTGATCCCAACAAGTCAGCAATAGCAGCCACCAGTGCTCGACCAGCCACGCAATTGGGTCGTTCGAGACGAATCGATTAAATGCGAACGTACTTTTTATCCGATAAAGTGCGTTTTTGAAAGACTATCAACCAATCGCAGATCGGCATTTCATTTTCAGCATTTGGATTGGCTTTTAGAAGGCATATTATAGCCAATCCCATGGCGTGCAGTGGCAGACGATACGGCCATTGGGGGAAATGCAAAAAAGTGCAACGTCGACTTCGCGGATCGACTTGTTGTCGTTGCGGGATGGGGTCGCTGCTACTTGGCTCTCGTACAGATCGCGAGTGCTTGCGAGCATGCTTGGAGGAAGCTATAGAATGAAAAAGCTAGTGTCAACCGCGGCCAACCGCTAATGATAAAGACCCGAGATACGCACGCTCGATCGAGCGTTGACCATGCCACTCTTGCTTTTCTGTTTTGGCCAATCCGTTTCGATGACGCGGCGTGCGTTGTCAGGATTGGCCAGAAGGATGCGCGTTGGCGCCAAGCCCACGCAAGCCCTTTAAAGCGCCGATCTTTGCCTCATTGTCCGGTATGGGCAAGGGAATAGTACTTGGACACGGGTGTCGTCTCCCCCTTCTGGACCTGAAAGCTGGCAGGACCACACACAGAAACTATACAATGACCTCCGACAGTATTGCGGTGGTGCGT
>NW_012156462.1:128119-150367 GCF_000151545.1 Saprolegnia parasitica CBS 223.65 | reverse complement strand
TCGAGGGGCGAGACCGGCGCCGCAACCGTTGGCTTGCGTCGGTGCGCGCGCAACGTCGTCGCCAGCGCCAGCGACCGGGCGCTGCGTCGAGGCACCTACGTATCGTACAAACACTATAATGACAATATTCTCCAACAATATCGAATGGCATACGTTGCGGATGGCTTGGTTGGTGAGTCGACGCACGTGGCGCTGACGGATCGTCGCATGCGTCGCGTCGCTCGTGTACGTGGGCATCGGCGTCTCGGCCGGCGGCGCGCTCTCGTCCTCGTCACCGTCCCCGCTAAACGCAACGCTAAAGCGTGACGTGACGCTGTCCGTGTCAGCCATGTCCGTCTCATTGTCGCTCAGCGCCGCGTCATCGTCCGCTTGGTCGTCATCCTCGGTACTGTCGTCGTGCGGCGTCTCGTCCGTAGCCGCGGGCGTCCCGCTCATGTTGAACTTGGACAGCATGAGCTCTTCGAGTTCCTTGGTCACTTGGTCGCGGGGCCGTTCGCTAATGCAAGCCCGTTCTTGTCAGGAGCTGTCACGCACACTGCAAGGTACCGGGTCGAGTCGGACGACAAGACGTGGCAGAGGTTGGTGGCGACCTCGAGAAGAAAAATCGTGCTCTCAGGTGACGCGGCCACGTCCGTCAAGTGGTTGCACCAGTCGCCAAAGCCGTCAATGACCTGAAGACCCTAAGACGCAGCTGCGTGGTACGCACGTTGCAAGGCAGCGGGACGGACCTCGGGCGTCGCCAGCATTTGGATCCAGCTCTGCACGGCCGACGCGAGCTGCTTGGTCGCCGCCTTGGTCTCTGGCGTATTCAGCGCTTGACACGTCTACACGAGGCTGATGCACACGGACTCATGTCGGCGCGCGCACCTTGGCGACCGTTGCGACGCAGTCTTGGACAACGGCTTGGCCTTCCGGCGTCGCCGCCATCGCGAGCGTATGGTCGCGCAGTGCCTAATTCAGCAGCCTGTACGTGGCACACCCTAGGCACAGCATGAGATATCCTACCTTAGTTGACGCACTCCACTCGGTCGAGTTGTCGCTGCCAAGGATGAGCGCCGAATTGGAGATCGCGAGGCTCAAGAGCCGCGAGACGTCGCGGGCGCGCTGCGGCGTGTTCTCCTTGAGCGTGTCCCAGATCTTGCCGCTGAGCACGTATGGGTTGACGATCGAGCCCGAGATCATCTGCGCGCCTACGGCAAAGTCAAATCACGATTATTCATTGGACAAGCAGGACGACGTACAGGGCGTGACGACAGTCGCATCGACCTTCTGGCCGGCCCACTCCATGAGACCGTACGAGAGAATCATGAGGTTGCCTTTGAGCGACGACGCATCGCGGGCTGCGGACGACGCCATCCGCGGCCTTGGGTGCAAAGCGAGTTGTGCCAAGTCCAAGCCGAATACGATCTGAGAGTCGAAATGGCATTTACGCATATTCAAAAAACAAGACAGAAATAATTGTACTTGCGTAGTGTATAAAGGTTTGCATATTGCATCTCGTTTCAAACACGTGGCGCCAGCTAATAATTCCGCGCCAACGACATATTGGACACAGAAACGAGCCGCCGTTGCAGGAGTAGCTAATCGACAACATAGAGCAGACAATTGGCCATGACACGAGGACTACGATGCCAAGCGAAGGCGCCTCAGAAAGCGAGGGGGCTCGGCATCGCCGCTTTATAGCGACAGGTTGAAGTACCTCGTGACCAGCGCTTGCGTCAACACCCGCGATGGCTTCCACTTTCTAGTATGGGTATGCCTCGAGGAGATTCCAGCTGCCTTCGAATCTCACGAGGTTGAATGACCCACGAGGTTGTTTCCGGTGCTCGAGTGCCGCTGACGCTTGTTCGCGCTGCTGTGGGCAAGGCCTCTCATAACAGATGACGTCTTATAACATATATAAAAACAATGATGAGGATACAGGTTTCATTCTGAGAATACTCTATAAATGCATAACTTGCAGTATGATTTCCAATAGTTCTTGATGTGCGTTTGCGGGCGAGTTGGCATTACACTTGGCTTACACCAAGGAAACAAAATTGTCTTGTCCCCTTGGGTTGTATATTGCATGGTGTACTTGGTGCTGCCAATGATATTTGGACTCCCAACACTTTCATTAGAACACTGCCTTCGTGGTCCCAAATTCTGCAATGGGATTGGCTGAAACGGCGGTGCCATGACGTGGCGTCGTACACGACCAGTGTCCACCATGCTCTTTCGCAGCGATCCTCGATTCGAGACGCATGCAATCTTATATACTTATAAATCTCGCTTGGTTTGTAGTCGAGCGGATGGTGGCGTCGTGGCTCGCTCCGACCCGTCGCGGGAGGGATTCGAACGACGCGTGAGCGGGGGGCGCTCCCCGTCCGGTGTTTGCTTCCGGTCCGAGTCGGGTCTCTTTTTTGGAATTCTCTTCGGCTTGACGAGCTGCGCGAGAAACGCGTCGAATGGAATCGGTGGCTCGGCCAGCACCTCATTCATGGCTTTGAGGCGCGTCGGCCACACCGGGCCACAACCTACCAGATGTCATCATCATCGTACCCAACCAGATCTAGAATCTGGAAAACAAATCGTCGTATACCTTTGTCAGCACCCGAGTAGTACTCGACCGAGAGGTACCCTTTCTCCGGGTAGAGACCCGGCGTGAGCCACGACATGTTGAGGACCCAGCCCGGGATCGGCACGTCGCGCGACCAGCCAAACTTGGCGTCTTGCCAGTTTTCGCCTAAGATGCGGCTCGAACCGCGTTCCATTCGAGTCGAGTCTGTACCGGGCTCATCGAGCGCAAGTTGCACGAGCACTTTTGAGACCTCGCGCTGTTCGTAGATGCTCAAGTCGAGCTCTAGGCGGCGCGATTGTTTGCACACGAAACGACCGAGTGTGGAGGATTCTACCAAAATATATGTCCGGGTACAGCGGGCTCCAGAGGTTGAGCCAGCCGAGACGAAAGATGAGCTGGGCCACTTCCGAATCCGAGAGCGTCCACAACACTTGGACGTAATTGTACAAATCCAGCGTTCGATCGAAGAGCGTCAGCGCCTACGCCCATATTGACACACCCTTCACCGTGTGCGGCTGCGTACAGCGTCGACGCGCGTCGTGCCGAAATCCATTGGCCAGCGCTCGAGGATGAAGCGGACTTGGCTCGTCGTGACCCACCGCGTGCAAAAGAGTGCTTGGAGCTCCATGAGCAGTCGACGACCTGTAAAGCTAATCTACTTCCGAAAATATCAAGCACCACTTGTCTCGGTCGCTCGGTTTGCAACGTACCTGGCTTGGCGCTTCCGGTGACACGACCGCGCCAGGAATCACAAGTGGCGTCGACACATCGCGCGACTATGGATCGTGCATATTTGGTTTTTTGAAAAGGAACAAAAAACACGTGTACGTAGAGGTCCGAGACGCGCACATTGTCCGACTGCAGCTCGAGCAGAAAATCATACGCAAGCGGACTGAGCCGGCGACTGATCGCCGCGGGAGTGGGTTGCCGACGGCGTTTTTCGGGTGTTGCGTTGTCCAGAGCGTCCAAACACAGCTTTGTGATGAGCTGTTGGAAGCGGTTTTCCGACATGGGTAGAATTCCTAGATTGCATACAGTGCAACTAAACATAGTATGTTTAGCGGGTCGTGTACCCGACTTGGGGCGCGACAACTGGACAAAGTCAAAGTCGAGCGTGCCAAATTTGGGCAACTTGTCACAAAACGTCGACGTGATCTCGATCTTTTTGCTGTTGTAGATTTCGTTGCGGAACCCCATGTGGTTCTCGTGCTGACTCGTGTCCTTGAAGTTGTTGGTGCGCCGGTGATACATGATTTTGTTGTTGATCTCCATGACCTACACCACACAATTATACATTTTTGACACGAAAAGGCGAAAAAAACACTTTTCGAAACGTGGCGCGATCAATGTCGTCGGCGAGATCGAGCGAGTAATGGCCCGTGGCCAAGCCCACGATGGGGCCGTACCTAATTCAGCTCAACCATTTTTTGTGATCGAAACGCCGACGCACATGTCTTTGAGTACGGTCTGCAACCGCAAGCGCTGGGCCGCATTCACATTGGATTCGATCAGTGGGCACGCATGGTTGGGATCGACCTACTTGGAGTTGAGACCAACAAGCAGCAGGCTGTGAAGCGTCGTACGACGTGGGGAAGAATGAGCGCGAGGGCTTGGACAATGTCCATTTTGGACACGAGCGTGTCCAGAAGCATTTGACCTTCGTTCTGACGCACGTGCAGGCCATCTAGCACCATTGTTTCAACATATCAGCTTGAAGAATTGGATACTTTTGGCCAATTTGATCAAATTCACTTGGTTCGGGTCGGCTTTGATGTTTTCAATGAGCTGCTGGACACCGAGCTTGGACTCGGCTTCGTCGGCCTCGGACGGGATGTGCAGATCGATAAAGTCGATCTGCGTGCACCGAAAATAAGAATTGAGTCGTAAGAAGCGCCGTCTTTGTGTACCTTGAGTCGACCGTCCTTGGGAATCGCGAGGGGTAAACCCGACGTCGTGTCGATCCACTCCATCGTCGGCTTGTCGTCAAAGTAATATTGCGACATGAGATCGACGAATTCCGGAAATTCCATCGTGCCCGTGCCGTCCACGTCATAGCGTGTCACGAGACTAGGCGCGCTTTGTGAGCCGTGTCTCATCAACACAGAAACATCGAATACCGGGCGGCCTCCCCCGGCTGCAAGCGAACGCCCAAGGTGGCCATGCCGCGCTCGAGCTCCGTGGCTTCAATGTTGCCAGAATTATCCGCGTCAAGGGTCCTACTCGCGTCAATCGCCTTGCAACAAAGTGCCGCGACGCACCGAAAGAGCTTTTCCAGCTTGTCTTGGGGCACCTTGCCACGAAGCACCATGTGTGACGAAGACCGTCGAATGAGCTGCGCGCGCGCTCGCCCGACTTCTTGGTACTCGACCTTGAGATCGCGCGTGGTCTACGCCCACATGAAAAACGCGCTCGGAACGATACCGACAACCTTGTCCACTTGGTGCAGAAAGGACAGGAAGCGACAGCCTTTCTTCGAGTTGGCAAATCGCAAAAGCTCGCAAGCGATCGCGCGATCGTACGGCTCGGCCATGTCCAAGTCGTACTTTCCCTAGCGTTCACATTCAATGTCAATGCGTTCATGGGGTTGCGTACTGTCGCGTCTTGCGGGTCAAAGAGACTCGAATCGTCAATGTCAAAGTTGCACCTAGCGTGTGCACCCGATTCGCATTTTGTTGAGTGATTCAAGCGCACCCGACGACGGAGACGGAGAGGACTTTGTCGCTGGCGCTCGAGATGGCCTGCAAAAGTGTGCGTCCTCCGATGCGGCCTATCATGGCGTCGTTTACATGTGGACGTTGAACACTACTTGTGTAGAACTATACCAAGAGGATTCCCGTCCATGCAAAGTTGCGTCAACGTGCTGTTGATGTGGAGGGCTTGGGCAATCACAAAGGCTGCCTTGCTAGGAATGTTGTTTTGAGACAAGTCGAGCTTCTCGAGCGTGAAGTTTTCTTGGAGCGCGCAGCCTACGACGTGATGTAGCAATAGCATGCCAGTGTCGATCGATAGACAAATGGTTGGTGCATCGAGCACCGTACCGATGGCCTGGGCACCGAGGTTCCCAAACGCATTGTAGCTCAGGTTGAGTTCTTTTAGCCCTTTTCCGAACCATCAAAGACCTCGCCGAGAAGGGATTCGAGAGGTACCATAGTTGTGGCCAATCGCCCGGCCAAGTTGGATCGCGCTGTTGAGACGCAGAACGTTCCAGGATAGATCGAGCTTGGTGAGATGACTACAGCGTGGTTACCATGAGAAAAATCCCATGGAAGTGACACGTGTACGTGTTGGCGGCCAGCATATCCGCAAGGGCCTCGCCCCCCGTGACCAAGTCAGGCTGCACTGCGTTGAGCGCTTCCGAGGTTCCAATGAGATTGCGGCTCAGGTTCAACGTTGTGCAGATGCGGTTGGTTTTCATCGCGTCCGCAAACGGGACCAGCTCGCCATCGTCTAATCGCACGCACATTTAGGGCAGACAAAGACACTTTCGGAGGCACCGATATCGCATGTGCTCAGAATCAGTGTCGTGAGGCCGCAATGTGCGCTCCCGAGGTACTCGGCGAGTGCCACTGCGGCGTCACCGTCCACCTTGTTCTCGGACAAGTCGAGCGCGACCAAATCGGGCTTGCTGCGAACCACCTAGGTGTAGAGAGAGGACACGTTATGCCATCGTACAATGCATCTTCAGTCTACATTGACGAGGGCTTGGAGCCCTGGATCTGTGAGGCGATTGTTGCGCGCGTTGAGCGACAGCACCATAGGTAGCTCGACGAGACAAGTGCTGAAAACTGAGGCAGGAGGTTCAATTCCAGGCGACGCCAGCATATTTTCTACTTTTGGCCAATTCATCGCCCATCGACATGTGCGACACGTTGATTTCGGGTGAAATCTATTGCAATGTGTGGTTTTCCACTTTCACAACAATCGTGATTGTACCTTGTTGCGGATAATGAGCCGAAGACACGGTGGCAACTCGTGCTCCAAGCACATGGACACAAACTTGTGCCGGGCCGTGAGCGCCTCTATGGTTTTTTAAGACGGCGTTTGAACGCCAAAAGAACTACCTCGGGCGTTGAACATGCCAATGGGATCTGGCGACGGCTCGCTTTGCGACGCGAGCATGCTTTTGAACTTGTCGACAAGGCCGTCCGTACCATCCATTTGCAGGTACTAGACCAGACGACACTTGTCAAGCAACGACCCTCAAAACACGCTCAAAATGAACCTGCTGCGACGCCATTTTTGCATAGATTTGCTTGAGCTCGCGCCGCCCCGTCGCACCAAAGTAGTTGCTTTGCTCGTCGTCCGACAACGGGTTCATCTCCCCTAACCCTACTGCACAACGAAGCGTGAGACACTTCACGATGGATCGAGAATGCGGCGGACATGACTTGACACTGCCGACTGTTAGCGCCGCATTGGATGCCGAAAGCAAATGCTTGGTCGTCGAGAAGGACATATCGGATGGCGGCGGGGGCAGTGTCAGGCCCGAGCACTGCAAGAAGACGTCGAGAGGGGCGATACCGACACTTTTTTCTATACAAAATCTCCACAAACGTAGGGTTAACCTGGTAGGAACATACCGAGAACGAGGCGCGGTAGCTCGGCTTTGACTTGGCGCGGAATGTCCCAGCGCGGGTTGAGCGAGTCGACGTTCCAGATCATTTTGCGCTGCCGTGCGGCCTTGTGCTTGGCGCGCTTTCGCTTCTTGACGCAAGCGTCGCACGATGGCGTGTAGACGGTGCAGCCTTTGCAGTTGATGCGTCGGCCATGGTGCCCCGGCGGCGCGATGCGAATGTACACGTCCCGCGTAAGCGTTGGCATGGGGACTCGAAGCGGCGCGATCGTTTCCTAACCAAGCGTTTTTACGCGCCGTTTTGGTGCGTTCTATATCGTTGTTGAAGGTCACTTGATACTACACCATGAACGCACTCACGACGCGTGCAGTGCAATTGTAGAGACTTTCAACCCTATAAGATGTTGGGCAGTAGATTCAAGATGCTGATACGAGGAATGTACACCTTGCCCAGATGCAATAGCACGCGCCAGACCACACATCGGCAAGTGTCAATACAATTCATTATATTGACCCTTGGGAGGAGAGTACGCAAGGACGCGTGGGGCAGACGATGCTATCGCTTGTTGGTCGTCGAGTCGGCGACTATGGTGGTCGAAAGTGGAGCGATCGACTTCTGGATCGTTAACACGGGGCTGCACCCAAAATCACTAACCGCTCGATGGATTGTGAGCAGCTGGTGTCTCTCCTTGAGCTCAATTGCGTTCTCAAAGCTTTTAGGCTGTCAAGGTTCGTGCACTGCGCCACAATCACTCGCCATGGTCGCAATTGTCGCGACCGTGGGATTGCGTCAACGGCTTGCCGCCACCGGTTCTATTCCCACGCTTTAGAGATCTACTCGTACACTAGTCTTTTCAAATCATCAGATGACAACATAAAGCAATTGTATGACGAGGGTACTGGTGAGAAAACGCGACTAGACTTGGAACGACGGAAGGGTCGCGCGGGCTTCAAACTGGCAGTCGCCGGGCTTGTACGACTCGACGTGGGTCGCCATTTGCGCCAACGAGCAGCAGCCGCAAAAGAGCGCGCAGAGACAATCCTCGATGATCGAGCCGGGAATGTGGAAGAGGTCGCGCACCTTGCAGCGCAGGTGGCACATGAAGAGAAACATGAGAAAGCTGAGGATGCCGACGACGATCTGGAACCACATCGCATCGACGAAGCACAAGATGAGGTACAGGATGTAGAGGACGAAAGACGCGAGGAGCACGTGCAGAAAGTACTGGCCATACCCGATGCGCGTCGTGACCTGCGCAAGGCTCACGCACGGGCAAAACGTCACCATCGCCGCTAGCTTGCACTTTGAGCAATCCTGCATCACATATGAAAAAAAGTGCGTACTGTTGGGAATGCACGTGTCAAGGCAGCCAAAGATGCCAATCTTCCAGCGGCCCGTGACGATGCCGTCGACGTTGACACTCGGATGCGCCATTCCGGTCGGTCCGTGGTCCATCACTTGCGCAATCGGGGGCAAATTCGACTCTGGCCAAGCGCCACGAAGAGTGTCCTTTCGCAAGATCGCACCCAAATACATCAGTTCTTAGTGCCGTTCAATGGCATGTTTAGCCGACATACAGTGTCCAAATCAAGTTGGGGTTTTGCTGTCTGTATCCAATCACGGTGGACGGAGAGAGTATCGACTGCAATCGATCAAGTTGATACGATCGACCAAGAGGCGCAAGATACAAGGATAGCCAATGAGCTGCCTCTTTGAGACAATTAGGACGAAGCGTCTCGGCGCACGGTCGTGCGGTAGTACAGCGTCATGTGCTCGGTCATTGCATCCACGAGCTTGGCGTCGAGGGGGCGGGCGGCGCCGTCCTTGGTGCACACGATGGCCGGCACAGAAAGGTGCTCTCGCAGCCACTCGTTGGCCTCGTGCACGGTCGCCTCCGACGTCGTCGTCCACTGCAATTGAGACGGTGCTACTGCACCAAGCTGGGCAAACGCGACAACAAGCGTCGTCGAATTGGCCAGGTCTACGCCATCCAGCATGACTCCAGCTCTCGGTTTCTGCCACGATGTGCGTACCGTTCGGTGCTGGTCGCTTTTTGCTTGGAGAGAGCGGTGGGAACGGC
The DNA here is from genome assembly GCF_000151545.1 of Saprolegnia parasitica CBS 223.65. Lineage (NCBI taxonomy): Eukaryota > Oomycota > Saprolegniomycetes > Saprolegniales > Saprolegniaceae > Saprolegnia > Saprolegnia parasitica. Next base: position 141,153 of record NW_012156462.1, on the reverse strand, counting down.
GGGTGCAGCAGCTGCACGAGCGCATCAAAGGTCGCGTCCGCACGCAGCGCGCGCTTGTTTGGAATACCCGCGCGGCACGTTGGACACTCGTGCTTGCCGCATGCGAGGCAAGCGTCAATGCACACTCGGCAAAAGCGGTGCAAGCACGCCGGAACAACGGTCGTGTGCTGCAATACACCGAGGCAGATGGGGCACTGCAGCTCCGCGTCCACGTCCACCACCGCCACCACGGCCGACGTGTGTACGGGACGCGGCGCTCGAAAGAGGTCGTAGAGCGTCAAGTCTTCGACGAGCGTGTACTCGGTGTACGCCGAGATCGGGTTGAAACGGCGGTGGACGAGGCCTTGGACGTGGGCGTCGTACGCCACACGGCAAAACGTCGCCGACCGCAGCGGCATCGGATGCTGCGTTTCACGGTTACATGGCCGAGACAGGGGCCAAAGCTCCGGTGGTCCGAGACAGGGGCCAAAGCTTGTTGGGCCACGTGCGGAGCACATTTCCCACCAACGGATTAGGGTTAAACGTCAAATGCACCCGTCTGAACTATCCACCAACGGTGAGTCGCTTGCACTTGACTTTTCAGCCATTGCATGAACGCTTGACGGCACCGTGGTGCCATGGATTCCCACGTGCCGGCTTGCATTCACAGCCATTGACTCGTCTTTCTTGGCCTCCACGCCGCGAGTACCTCGCCGTTGACGAGGTCGGAAGCGATCGGAAGCGGCGTCCTGTCCCAACGGGGCATGTGCCTCGCCTCGTCCCACGGGAACGAGGCCGAATAGACCGTTGGCGCGAACCCTCGGCGCCATTCCTTGTGCCTTCCAATTGCTCACTTTTGCTTTGGCGCTGCAATGTTCGAACCCAAGGCGACACCGCTGCAGACGCTGAGCCCCAAGGTCGACAACGTCCGCGACGACGACGAACTCCACCGCGATACGACGACCACGTACCTGACGGGCGACCGCCCGCGCAACGAGAATGGGCTCGTGGTCGGGCGCTGGGAGGCGCCGGTGTTTGGCTGCCTCACGGACGTGGTGCCCAACTGCCTCTTGGCCTTTTTCTGCCCGTGCGTGTCGATGGCGCAGACCATGGCCCGTCTCGGCGTCGCGAGCTACTACCCGATGCTGCTGGGCCTCGCCCTCTGCTACGGCACGGGCGTTGGCGCGGCGCTGGCGTGGCTGCTCATGTGGTTCTTGCGCTACAAGCTGCGCACGCGGCTCTCGATTCCGGGCTCGGTCGCGACCGACGGCTTGCTCACCTTTTGCTGCTGCGGCTGCGCGCTGGCGCAGATGGCGACGCAGACGCACTCGTACGAGCGCAACACGTGCTCGATCGCGCCGAAAGCCACCTTGGTGGGGTACAGCGACTTGCTCACGCACCACGATGCGACCCACCACCCGATGACACCACCGCGTCCGTTTGCCCATGCGTCGTCGGCGCCGCAGCTGGAGGAGCCGGCGCCAACGACGCCCCCCAAGAAGGTGTTTAAGGACCCCCCGCCCCCCGGCATGCACTATGATACGTAGTCGTACTCTCCGCGCGACGATGCTACGTAATCCAAGACACGTGCATTCCTTTCGTGTTGTGCGATGGACCATATTGGGGGGTTTCGCTAGGGCTAGGAAAAGTACGGAGCGCAGGCCGGCGCGTCGTCGCACACATAGTTGCAGAGGCCATTGGTGCGCAAGAGGCTACTGCAGGACGCCTCGCACAAAGCATCGACCTGCACCCACGACGGCGCGCGGGTGAGCGGATTGCACGACAGATCCAGAAACCCATCGAGCGGCGTCACGGGCTGCGATGGCCAGGCGGTGATCGCACACGACGATAAGAACACAGTCTGCAAGCTCGTCAGACGAAAGAGGTCGGGCGGCAGCGCAGTGATTCGCGTGTGGTGCAGTGCGAGCTCGCTCAAATTGGGCAGCTCGCGCACAATGGTGACAAAATCGTCGTCGCCGATGGGTGTTTCGGTGACGTGAAGCGTCGTGAGCTGTCGCCAGTGGCGGATAACGTCGAGACCGAGGTGCGGGATGCGACTGCCGTCGAGGTAGAGGGAGAGAAGCATCGGCGGCAAGGCCGACGTGACTACCGTGGGGCGACCGTCAATGCACTGTACCGAAGTTCGAGGACCATGAGCGACGATGGAAGGCCGACGCCATCAAACGACGTCATGTTGGAGAAGAGCACGCGCAAGGCATAGAGCGTAGTGAGGGGCGCGAGGACATGCGCGGGGACGCCGTGCGGCAGTGGGCAGTGGTCGATTTCAAGGTAAAAGAGACGGGTTCCCAGCGGTGCGAGCTGCGACTGCAGAAATGCAACGCCGCCATCGTCGTTGTCGTCGTCGTTCGTTGTCGTGCAGTGCACGTGAGCGTACGCGCAGTAGCAGGTCGTATCTTGAAAGAGCGGCGTCACAGCTACCTTGCACGTCGTCGGACAAACGCTTCTGGAGACGAGAAGCCATCTACTCGTTTTATAGACAACATGTCCACTATAGGAAGGAAAACGCTTGGGTACATGAGATTGGTGAGCAAGACGAGACCCCACACAATGAGCGCGAGACAAATGGTTTTTGCAGGGCGAGTGGGGCGTCGATTCCAGTACTTTTGTAGCTCGGAAAAAGACACGAGGCGGGATGTCACCTTTTCGTTGTGGGGAGAGACGGTACCGATGGTCCGTGGGGGGGCCATGATAGCACACGCACGGGCGCGGGGGGCCATTTGGAGGACCGACTGCGCCAAGAGCTGCATCGTCCAGAGGTTCAAGGCTCCCAGAAGCACCTTGCACACGAGGCTTGGGAGCGTGTTGCTACTGTACCCACGCATGCCCAGCGATGTGACTGTGAGCCAGCTCGCATCATTGCGCAGCTGCGACGCGATCGCGATCGGCTGAAATTTTTTGGCATACATGCGAGGCCCAAAGTCGAGCAGCGGAAAGGCCGTGTTGAGCGTAAACCTACGCGTACAATGTGTCGATAGCTATGCAGACAAGTTGTCTCCAATACCCGAGGACGCCGTTCACAAAGAGACGAAGCGTCCTGTGGACAAAAGGTGCCCGGGACGTCAAGAGCAGTGGCGAGACGAGGCAGTTGATGGCAGTGCAGCTCGTGTAGATGCACACAACTGTCATGGACGTGGTGTAGAACGACAGTCGCCACGCTTGGAACGACTGCATGCCAAGTTCGAGCGCTTGAAACACACCTAGAATAAGGCGTGTACAGGCCCTTGGGTGTACAAGTGCGCGCGTACAGGACGCGGTGCGGGTCTCGAGCCATAACAACCGAGCCGACGGGCGATGCTGCGTGCGTCGTTGCGAGCGCCGGAGAAGGGGCAGCAAAGGACCGAGCCGGCAGAGATGCGCGAGAAGGAGCGCACCGTTAACGACGATCGAGGCGTGCACCGAGTAGACTTGAACGGTCCTACATCACGCAATCAAAGACGGTGAAAGCGTCGTGGCTTGGACGGACTGGGCTTCTGCGGACGTAATTGTCCATAACGAGCCAAGCACCAACCCACTGTAGATCGCCGAGAGAGCATGCTTGAGCAAGCAAAAGACGAGCACGGGTCGGCGCACGTAGCTTTTGAGGACGACGATTGCGTCCGCTTTGACAGGCTGCGTCCACGCGAGCACGGTATTTCTCGGCGAGGTCGACGAGAGTAGCATGTCGAACGGCACACGTCACGTACGACGGTTGCAAGGTGTCTCGAAACCTCCATCGTCTCTGTCGTTGCCGTTGGAAGAGCTCGGCGGTAGCTCTGTCGTTGATCTAAATTAGAAAAGGGATGAACTGGATCCATCCACAGCCTTCTTGTGACGACAATTAGGCATGCAGCGTCCGTGCCATGGCCACGCGCCACATCGACTGTACGCGAGACGTATGCATTCCAGCGGCCTCCGATACCAACGTTTCAATCGTCGCGACTAGCTCGAGGACACTACTAAAGTCCGCGCATATCGCCCGATATTGAGTCTACGTCGTAGACCCAACTCTTTTGCCATATGGACTCTACGGCAAAAGAGTTGAGTATGCGCAGATATGTTGGTACCCGTAAGATGGTGAGCTATATGCCGGAATAGGAGAAACTCGGGCGGAAATCCTAGCGATTCTGACGTGCACATTGATCGTCAGACTTGATTTAGGGAATTGAACCATCTAGTAGCTGGTTCCCTCCAAACTCTCCCTCAGGATTGCAGCAATTTTTTCGATAGGTTACTGAGGTCAAGCGAAGGATTCGAGGCCTCGGCGAAGACACTTCCTCGACCTTTTCTAAAAGTTGAGTGGGGTAATAACACACACACGACACGTGGACATTGCACACTCTTATTGACTACGCTACGCCACCTCGAAATACGGAGCGCAGGCGCCGTCGTCGCCTTTCAACTCGATGGTGGCGCACGGCACGTCACACAAATAGTTGTTTAACAAGGCCGGCGAGCACTCTTTTGCACGCATCGGGGAGGTGCAGTACGTCGCATTGCGGCCTTGGACAACGTACGCAGGCCAGAGTCCGTGGGGGACAACCGCCGTGCACGACACATCGAGGAGCAGCAGCGGACTTGACGCGTTCGATGGGATTCGAAGCGCCGAAATGGCTGTCGACGAGAGAAAGACATGGGTGAGCAGCGGCAGATCAAACAGCCGCATGGGGATCGTGGTGACGGCCGTGTGGTGCAGTGACAGCTCCGTGAGCTGCGGCAGCACCTCGACGACACCAGAAAACACCTCGTCTGCAATGTTCGTCTCGGACATGTGCAAGGACGTCAGCGGGCGCCACGCCGCCAGCGTTTCTCTTGGGACATGCTTGATAGCGTTGCCGTCGAGAGCGAGGTACATTAAGTTGGGGGGTAGCGCCGTAGCAACGATGGCGGGGACCTGCGTGAGCTGCGAGTACCGAATCTCCAAATACACGAGGGATGTCGGGAGGAAGCGCGCTGAAACATCGTAGGCTGTCATGTTCGAGTGCAAAATACGCACGGCCAAAAGCGACTCGAATGGTAGCAAGAGTGCCGGGGGAAGACCGTTGGGGAGTGCGCAGTGGACAATTTCCAAGAAAAAGAGGTCGTCCCCGAGCCGCGACGGCGACATCAACGCGGTGAGGTTTGAACTCGCGTTCTTCTCACACACGTGTCGGTAGTAGACGCAGTCGCACGAGAGGTGAAAGAGCGGCGTCACGTGAAGGAGACAGTCGGACGGACACAAAGCACTCGGCGGCTGTGCAATCAAGAGGCCCGTAGCCGCGAAAAGCAGCGCTCCCCAGGCTCCCATGATGGTGCAGAGCACCTTGGAAGTGCCCGAGATGCGAAAATTCCAGTACCGCGCCTGCGGCAGCTGGGCGAGCGATACGATGCGAGAGTTGCGTCGCAGCGACACCTCCTGCTCGGGAGGCCCGATTCCTGGTGATGGAATAACCTGACTCAAGCGTGGACCCAGCTTGAACGACACCGGCTTGCGCTTTGGGTTTCCCCAGATGGACGACACTAAAAGTCGGAGCGTCCAGAAATTGAGCAAGGTGCTCACAATCTTGACGATGAGGCCAACGCCGGTCGTCGCGTTGAAGCCGCGCGTGTACAGCACGATCGTTGTGATCCAGAGCGGGTCGTTTCGGAGCTGCGAGATGTGCGCCCGGGGCGTCAAACGCCGCTTGAGAAGCCGGGGCACGAGCTCGATGAGGGGAAATCCAGTATTGAGCGTAAACCTACACCATGTAGTAATGAAAGATAGTGTCAAATGCTCAAAAAGAAAGGTCACCCAAAGACGCCGTTGATGAAGAGACGGAGGGTCCTGTGGACATAGGCGATGCGAGAACACAGCAGCCATGGCGAGAGAATCGCGTTGAGCGCAATGCACGCGGTGTAGAGGGCGACGACCGGCATCGACGACACCATGTACGAGAGGCTCCACGCTTGGTACGACTGCGCACTGATCTCGAGCAGTTGGCACCAGCCTAGTAAGAGGCGTCGTAGTTAAGTTCTGAGAGAGATAACATTTTCGAGTACATGTCGCGGTGCGCGACTGTTGAATGCGGTTGAGGCACTGGCGCCACAGCCCTGAACGTGGCCGCGCTTGTGTTTTAGGTTCCAAGCGCCAGAGGTACTGATAGATAAGCTCGACGATGGCGTAGCCGTGGCCCACAGCAGAGACAAGATCGTAGACCGTCGTGGCTGACGGGGAGTAAATCTGAAGGGTTCTACAACTCGAGTTTAAAACCGAGTGAATCGACCAGTACTACGTACGCGGCTTCGTTGGGTGTGAGTGTTAGGAGCGAGATGGACATGACACAAAAGAAGATGGTCGAGAGCACGTGTTTCAAGAGGCAAAAGCACAAAATCGGGCACTGCAAGCACTCTTTGAGTGCTTGGATCGTCTCATCGCCTGAGAATTCCTCGGTCGCTTCAAACGGCTTGGCGAGCCACTTGGTCGGTGCGAGGGCGCCCGAGACGGACTTGACGAGCATCCCCGAGAGAGACCGTGAGAACGACGACCGCGTTGTTGGTTGGCCTGAGAACGACGACCGCGTCGGCTGGCGCGAGAACGACGGTCGCGTCGGCTGGCGCGGTTCCGATGCCATGGCCTTCAAAGTACACAACTGCCTTTCAACACATGCAACCATTATAGCACCCGTTTCGTTTAGTAACTGCGGTCTCCGACATAGACAAGGTGGTTGGGAAATGCCTGTTCTGTTCTTGAAATGAGTTATTCGTAGCCAGAGCTGTCTTGTTTGGTTATGCAGCTGTCAGTGTCAAGACATCTCGTCCGTCGCTGTGGCTTGCTTTAGGCCATCCCCGGCTCTACGCGAGGACAAGATAGTGAACATCCTTAGCGTACACGTGGCCCATGCTGGCGATTTGCTTGGAATCAGCGGTGGGTGCATCAACACCTGTGGTGCTTCCAAACATCATTTCGTCGCCTCGTCGACGCGCAACTCCATGGTGGACTACAAGCTCCTGCGCTTCAGGCACTTGCTCGAGACAAAGGCGGCTATGCTTGCTGTAGCGGCATCGTCATCAAGCGCCGGCAGCGCGTCGTCGGTGGCCGTGGCGGGTCGTTCGAAGGGTCCTCAGTGCCAGTTGGCGCGTAGCTTATTGCTCGTGGTCTCACGACCTACTTCATCGCCGTGCCCGTCAGCGATCGAGTTGTATCGAAGTGAGATGGAATAGAACCGGCAATTTCCCGACCAGCCTCATGACACGTAGAGCGAAGGGTCAATGTGGCCACTTGAATTCACAGTCAACGCTCGTTCCAAAATAAACTCTTCGTCCCGTTCGTACAGTACAGCAACTTGCGGCGCTTGGTCTGATATCATATCTTTTAAGATTTCAAAAATCTCACACACAATGTAGGTCGCTCATCCAAATACACTAATCAAAGCACAGCCTGACCAAGAATGCTGGTCCAAGGCATGGCCACACCGAAGTTGCGCTCTTGGTGCAGAGAGCGATCGCGCATCCACATCATGTGTGCGACCGGCCACGACTGGCTACTCTTGACGCAACGCCACACCCCAACGGCCTGCAGATGCCATCCCTCTTTGCCCCATGAGTACTAGAAGGCCGAAGTTCGGCTGTCTCGAGCGCCTCTGTCCAAGGCACTGGTGGCATCAACGATGGCGGCGGTGCGCTTGGAAGCATGGTTAACAACAGCCCCGATTCGGCAACACACGCGACCATGACGTCGATGGTACATGCGTCGTGGCCTTGTACATTGGGCGTACCGTTAGTCCTCGGAGGGTTAAATGAGGCTAGCTGGTGAGGGGATGCCTATATGCTCATCGAAAACGACAACGTCGTCTTTGTCGAAACCAAGGATGCAATGCGAAACAAGGGTACTTCCTTTTATATAGTACCCTTATACGAGAGCACTGCGACCAAAGCCAAAGCCGTCGGCAAGGCGGCCCAAAATGCTAGCGTGCAATCCATGTAGCGTCGCAGCGGCGCGATCCCCCTCTACGCGTCGGTTGCGCCACCTTTGGAGGCGTAAAAATAGGTCGCGACAAACCAAAATGAGTGCGCGACCGATGGAGGCGACGCCGCCCTCCACCGTGCTCGTCCACTCGCTCGTCAAGCTCATCCCGTTCGCGGTCTCGGCACTGAGCATGGCGATGCTCGTGCTCATGTACTGGCGCTTCCAAGTGCTCTCGAGCTCGCTCTCGACCGTGCCGATTGCATTCGTGCGACTCAACGTCGGCGGCGCGACGTTTCAGACGACGACAGCGACGCTCCTCCGACGCTTCGACTCGATTTTCCCCGTCGTGCTCTCGGCCCCCAACTGGCCCCGCGACGAGTCGGGTCAGTGGTCAAACGGATGTACTATTATTCATCATACACTGTTGCTGTAGGTGCCTACCTCTTTGATTGGGGCCCCGAAGACATCCCATTCGTGCTCCAGTACCTTCGCACGGGGCGGCTCGAGGCCGGCGCACCGTGCGGCGATGGCACGGTCGCCAGCAGCCACCACCTCCGGCGGACCTTTGCCTTCTTCCGCCTCTCGCTGCCGCCGGTCTCGCTCGCTTTTCAGCATGCGATGAATTCGGACGTCCAAGTCGCGTCGGTGTTCTTGCGCGAACGTGTCTTTTGGGATGTGGACCGGAGCGACCTGTCGATCGTGTTTGGCGACGACGCGCAGGTTGCGACACTTGTGCCGACAGATCTGATTGATAACGGCACGTCGCCGCTGCTACCGCCAACGCTCGTGGGCGTGGACGCCGTCAACGAGTTTGCAGTGTGGACATCCGACGTGTACCGGATCGGTCTCGGGATCGCACCGCGGCACTGCTTTTGGAGCCTCATTGAAGACTGCATGTGGCACCATGATGGACTGAGCAACGACGACGACGACCGGGTTGCGACGCCGGGTATTTTACAGCTCCGATGGGAAGGCAACACGCGGCATGTGGTTATCTCACGAGCTACTTGCGACGACCTCGACAAGTGCAATGTCGAATTCCAAAAAGTGGCGACCGTCCAGACGTACCTGGGGCGCAATGCAGATGTCTACCCCGACATTCGCCTCTTTCCCGGCAATGACACGTTGACAGTGACCGTGATCAACCCTCTAGAAGCGTATTAACGAATTGTCATCGTACAATACTAGAAAAATGGAGCTCTGTATACAGACGACGAGAGACGCCACCGACGACTACCATTTACGTATTTTAGATGTGTGTCCTCCGAGTTCGTTAACCACACGTGCCACCCGTCGTCAAGAATGAACGAGTAGACCTGCATGGCAGACGAAATCTAGGCTTGAACGATTCAGTCGTGTCTTGCATCGATGCCCATGGAACCACTTGCGCGTTTTTTGTGTGGACGCTCGCTGCATGAGTGCGTAGAACTCGTCGTACTCGAGCGCCGCCAGTAGCTTTTCCAGAAACCAGTCGTAGGGGCCGATGTACGCATCATCGTTGCGGCGCTTGTCGTTGATATATCTCTCGGCACGCCGCGTACAACGCATTGGCGGAAATGTCCTCTTCGTCCAGGAAACCTACCACACTCGGCTCGATCGCAATCCTACTTGGTCTCGAGATGCCGCACCTTGAAGCTGGGACTCGAAGAGAGCGGTGTAGTCACGGAAGATCTCCATGTACTCGTGCTTGTGCTCGGATGCATCGCGTCTCTTGCCATCCTCGTCATCGTCGTCTTCGTGGAGAAAGGCAGATGCGCGCCGCCTAAGTTTACGATAAGGTCGTGTGTCCATCTGTGCGAGGAGCGGACGCGATGAAGGCGTCCATCGTCGCCTCCACCGCTGATGACGCGCAAAAAGCTGCCGCGCGGCCAATGACCGATGTCATTTCGGGGTGAAACGACTCACCGATGGACGAAGATCGATGTGACGACGACCTCTGGATAGATAGATAGATTGTCGGTACAGAGTGTTTGGATAGGAAAGGTTACCAGATCGGGTTCATAATGCTAGCATTTCGGGTCTGTCACCAACGACCGTCGACGACAAAGAAGAGTCGAATGCAATGCCGGTAAAGCCAGCACGTCGATGGATAGATGGGTGGATAGATAGATAGATAGATAGATAGATAGATAGATAGATAGAACGATTCGGGTTGGGGTTCGCGTTGCCAATGGCGAAATCTCGGCCAAGGCGCCTCCTGGTTCATCGACGTGTGAATCATGCAGCCCCCCCTCTCAACCGGTTCGATGCCCTTTGTAAACCTTGTCGATCTACTACCCCCTGTCTAAACCAGATATAACTCATACCCTGGTAGACATGCGTTCAAGCCTATACAGCGGCAGCAACCTGGCAGTTCAACGCTTCCCGCCGTTGTCCGCACCAAGTCCTTTGTCGCGACCATCAACTTTACAGCGCGTTGCATCAGCTGTAGGGTCCTCTCCGATGGGACGATTTGGTTAGAATAGGGTTAGGGTAGGATCGTCGTCAACAGTTAGCCATGCGGCCAGTAGTGCGTCTTGGCCTTCTTGTTGACACGGAGCGACGACGGCGTCCGACTGAGCTTGACGTGGTACGCAGAGCCGGGTTGCGTCAGCGCGTGGATCGCCAAGAGCGCATCGTTGGCATCGGAAAACTAGACATGTCCCATCGCCTTTTGCACCAAAAACCATCTCAACCACCTTGGCCGACGCGTCAATGTCGCTGTCGACGACCAGCTGCAGCACATCGAGCGGCGCCAAAGCTTCCTACGCACACAATAAGTTGGTATAATTTAGTGTAGAAAAGGGCATTAACTGTACCTCGAGCGTGGCCTGGTCCAAGGGCGTCGTCGGCGACGTCGACGTGATGTGGAGCCAAATGCCCTTGGTCCCAACGTCCTCGGTCGGCAACGGCGGCGCCGCATACATGGGCGGTACCGCATACGGCGGATACCTACAGGGTCCTCAGTTCTCATTCGCATTTCGCGTTCGATGTACTCGTAGACAGGGTACGCCGGCTCGATCCGCGGGTACGCGTGCAGCGGCGGGACGTACGGTCGCGTCGACATCAAGTGGGCGAATTGGCTCTCGACTGCGTGCAGGTCCTACACCATTCCTGGTGTGTCCTTTGCATCGTTTTCGATGCTGTACGATACCACATCGAGAGGCGGCGCAAGATATGCGCGGGATGGATCTGGAATCAAATCCATCGTCCCAATGCTGGCGTGGCCCGAGAGCAAGTCGATGGCCCCGCGCGCATGGCGCTCCGACGCAAACTTGACGTAGACGATACCCTACCCCCAACGTGTTTTTTTCAAACGACAAGATAGCAGACACTATTATGTCCACGCGCGTCCATACCTTGGCCGCGTTGGTGTCGCCACTGATCTTGATGTCCATGAGCACCATGCCGGGGCACGCCGACATGCACTGCGAGAGCATCGCGGTCGACAAGGTCGCTTCGTACTCGACGAGGAGCCAGTTGCGTTCGGGTCTATTCCTCCAAGCATCCAAACCAATCAGATCGGTATACGTGGCAGCCGGAGACGCGTCGTACGGGGCAGCAAAGTACGCATCCGGCGGTCGCTGCAGCGTCGGGCGCCGCGGCGGCGTATCGGCCAGCACGACCTATCGGGATACCTTCTGATTCGGATATGTGCATAAGATCCTGGAAGCTCACCGTGAGAAGCGACGACGGATCGTCCTGGAACGACTCGATGGCCATGTGCGCGGTGGACGCCTAGACACTTACTACGCGCCCGCACACACCAACAAGCACTCGCCAACCTTGGTGAAGGTCACATATGCCATCGTGCGCAGCTTGCCTTGGCACGGAACGAGCGCAACGCTGTCGAGGTCACCGTAGACGCGAAACATGGCATCGAGCTCCTGGTGCGTGTACTAGACCAATCCGACGCATCAGCCGAGGAGGAACTCCACACGAGGAGGTCGCGTACGTCCAGGAGGCTCGTGACAAAGAGCTTGACGCGCGGTGACTGCGGCTTTGGCGGCGCGCGCTTCTTCTCCGTGCGCTTGCTGCTACCCGCATGGTCGGCTTTGGCGCTTCCGCGCTTGAGCTGCGCGCGACCGGTCTCGGCCGAGGGCTTGTCCTTGCGGACGTCGTCGTCGTCATCATTCGGTGGCTCGGTCCCGCGCTTGGGCTGCTTGAAGCGCGTCGACTCTTGGCCAAAGCACTTGCGCTTCACGATCGATGGCTTGGGCGGTGTCAGCGCCGCTTCGAGGCCATCGACCATCTCGGCCACGAGTGCGGCGACAATCGCCTCGACGGAAGGACTCGCGCAAGCATCCGAGGCCGTCGGCTCGAGAAGCGCGATCGGTTTGGCGATGACGCGCTGGCCCGCGTCGTCGCGTTGGCGCTTGCCGTGGTGCTGCGCGCTCTCGTCGTCTTCGGCCGCGTGCTTGCGCGTGAGGCTCGTCTTGCGTGGCGCCGACGCGTGCGCAATGCTGACCTTGAATAGCTGGTCCTCGAGCACGAGGCCATGCAGCGCGTCGATCGCTGCGGCGGCGTCCGACGCCTTCTCGTACTGGACGAACGCAAAGCCCTAAAGGCGAATCATGGGGTCGGCCATGGCAGGCGCCACGTACCCGGGACTTGTGGGAGCGATCGACCGCGATGCGCACGGAGGCCACGGGCCCATGCGTGGCAAAGACGGCCTCGAGGCCATCCGCGTCAAAGCTGCGGCCGCAGACGACAAAGAGCCGCGAGAGCGGAGGGAAGGTCGGCTCCATCGTAGTATTGCCAACGTCGCTGGCAGCGATTCTGCGACATGGGTTTAACGCATATAGGTTCAACCCCACTTGGACCACGTCAAACGTGCGACTTCAACGCATCGCCGCCATGCACATCGTATGCAGCTCGTCGAGTAAAGAAAGGGCTGTCGCTGCTGCAGTAGAAAGGTATCCAAGTTGCGGTAGAGAGGTCACTCGGTTCAGCGACGCAGTCGAGAGTGTGGTCGATCGCATGAAAAACCTATTTTGACCATCACGTCAAAACGGTTGAACCGATCTAAACCCACGCCGCTTTCCGGATATGTTGCCGCCCGACGTATCACTGCATACTAGAATCCAGTGCATTTTGAACGTGGATTTTCGAAAGCGTCCGTATCCGGATCGAGCCAATCGCAGTTTGGCACACA
>NW_012156462.1:124626-128019 GCF_000151545.1 Saprolegnia parasitica CBS 223.65 | reverse complement strand
CGCGATCGGGCAATGAGCACTCGCGCGAGATGCTCGTCCGAGGTGCAAGCGCTTCTCGATGAGATCGTTTTGAGCGCCTCCAGCTCCGCCAAGAGCGAGGTACTCTAGAATCTATGGATACGTACGTACTCAGTCAGCTTGTGAACAGAGGTCATTGCGCTCGAGCGCCAGCGGCTCGCCGACGAGACGGAGCGGTTCTTATCGCTACAGCGGTCGGCCCCGTCGCCAGTCTACGACCAACGCCCGGCCAGCTGGACGCAGTTTGACGCGCACACGCTGTCTCCGACGGCGTCGCACTCGCCGCATAACTGGTCGCCGTACCGATCCACGCGGGATGCCGTCCAGGCGCCGTCGCCGCGGAGGCATCGCTTCTTCCAGGACAACGAGCCATCCTATCCTCGAACGCTGGCCCATGCGGATAAGGACGAGGACGAGGACGAGACGGAGCTCGGAAACCCGCTGGAGCAGTCGCTCTGCTGCGACAGTACGTTCGTGCCCATCGACAAGCCCTTGTCGACCTTTGTGCCGCCGCGCGTGTCGACGCAACCAGCGCCCGTCGTCGTATTTGCCAAGCCATCGAGTATCTCGCCACTGAGCTCGATCGACGAGAACGACCACAACCGCAAGGTCATTCAGACCAGCGGCAAGTACAACTGGGACGTTGCCGACGCCGTCGTACCCCGTCGGTCGGCGGCGCGCAAACCGACCACCAGTAGCAGTAGCAGTAGTAGCGCCGACCCGTCGCAGTTGTTTCAAGTCAAGGTGCTCGTCTAATCTATCGACCATTCGATTCGATCACACGACTCTGATATCGACACCGCCCTGCACCACCGACGACGCCACACAAAACGACCACCGACGCAAGGGGCAGGGATTGATCCTGACCAGATCGAGAGCCCACGGCACTTGATAGATAGATAGATAGATAGATAGATAGATAGATAGATAGATAGATAGATAGATAGATAGATAGATAGATAGATAGATAGATAGATACCAGTAGACCATCAGAATGTGCAATGTTGAGGTTAGGGTCTGGAGTCGATCTAACGTGGGCTACAAATGGTACCATCGACGTGCGGTCGACGGTGGGCTCACGAGGCGAATACCATTAGTACTATCCAGGGGCGAGACCTACAAAGTATCCAGGGGCGAGACCTGGACGCGACCCGTGACGAGCGAACGTCACCGACGTTGTTCCTGGAGACGAGCAGGACAACATTGTTGCTCGTGGTCCAAGGGTGCGTCGACGCCGTGAGTGCTTGGTTAAATCTTGCAAGCGTCAAGCGTCACCACGCGCGAGGGGTGGAGATGACGCAAGACCCACGGCAGATGACCAGAAACAAGAGAGCTTCCGTCGGCGCCGCAATGCGTGGGCAATGCGAATGAGCACCTCGTTTAAGACGTGCTCTCGTTGGCGACCGTGTCCAGCACGGCTCGAAGCATGAGAGAGGTTGCTGTTGCCATCCAATCACGGTATCCGGACCACGTGGCAAGCGGATCGCAGCCCGTCCTCCTCTTTGCCCATGCACAGGATCAACGGGGCCTCTTGTCAACAAGCAGATACCTGTCCTCGCATCCGTCCAGCGGTCTGTGTGCCTAGACAAGGTGGCTGCTGCCAGGAATGCAAATCTTGATATCGGGTTGAAGAATCGCGAGTTGGGCAAGTTGTAGAAAGTTGCGCGTTGAAGGGTTAAAACGATCTTGCGCATTGTGGTCTAGAGGTGGTAGCCGGGCAGGACTGACTTGGCGTCGAACGAGCACGTGCCCTCGTCGAACGACTGCACGTGGGCGGCCATCTGTGACGTGGCACAAATCGGGCAGAGAAGGGTCACGCAGAGGTCTTCGAGCATCTAGCTCATGACAGTACGATGAGCTAAATGCCAGGGCACGAGACACGGACGTACCGAGCCAGGAATCTGGAAGACGGTGCGAAGCCGCGACCGAAGCCGGTACATGTACAGCCAGAGCCCCAAGGCAAAGACGATCGCGAGCAAGGTGCCGCCGACGTCGCCGACGATGCAGCCAAGAAGGACGACAGCGTAGAAGAGACCCGTGCTGAGCACCTGCGCCACGTACGAAGAGGATGAAAAGCCCATGCGGAAGCTGATCTGGGCGAGCGAGATGCACGGGCAGAGCGCGCTCATGAGTGCTAGGGAAGCAAGAGCGTCATGCGACACCACTCATAAACTCAAAAACTCAATAACGTACTGTTGGGCACGCACGCGCTCCAGCAGCCGCAGAGGTGTTGTCGCCACTGGCGCTGCGGAATGCCATTGTGGTCGACGCCATGGCCGCCTTCAATGTCCGGGTACGTCGCGTCGCTGTCGATGATGATGTCGAGCGCTTCCGTCATTGCGATAGCTGGCTGCATCATAGTGGGAATGAATCTCAAAATGAAAATGCTTCCGCGAGGCATGCGCGTTGAGAATGTCGTTACGTCTACCGTACACTGCGAGGGTAGCAAGGACAACCAACGCTAACGACAGCATAGCAGCATGCCGGCCGTTGAGTGCTTGGCATGCGCGTTGAAGGACGGTTCGCAAGGTCCGTAGTACGGTACCAGTGCGTTGTACTTACCCTTGCTAACAACGTTGGACTAATTCTTTGATTCCCTTGCCATCGATGGTTGCAATACGCAGTGCGTCTACCCCCAAGTCTACGCAGGCAATGAGCCCCATGCAAAGCAAGCACATGCGTGGTCCATGCGGGAGCGGGGGTGCTGCTGGTTCTGGCGAAAGCTCGCTGACCGCAAACTCGATACATTGATAGAATCCGGTTGCACCTGGGTTGCCCTCGATTGAAGGCGCATGTTCTTGTAACGAGGTTTTCGCTTGACACACATTTCGGAAGCAAGGCAAGACGAACATGGACTGGCTCAAGAAGACGAAGGCCAAGGTCACGGAGAAGGTCTCCAAGCACCAGCAGGAGGCGAAGATCAAGAAGCAGACCTTCAAGGGTCCGGGCTACTCGCTCCAGGATCCGCCGCCCGCGCCCGGGCCCTCGGCGGCAGCAGCGCCGCCGCCGCCGCCGCCGCCGGTAGGCCATGTTCCTCTGCCATCCAGCTGCTCATGGCAGCGATAGAAGCGGTCGGTGAACGTGACGGACGAAGAGCGTGCGCTTCGCCGAGCGCAGCAGGTGCATGTGCTCGAATGACGTGCATTCCATGGAGCATGGCGTAGGCAGCAGCGGCGCAGCGGCGCGAGGTACCAGCGCCCAAGAAGCGCACGACCTTCAGCACCGAAAAGGACGACGACGACTAAGAAGAAGATGAGTATGCACCATGGGCTGCAGCTTGTGGACTCTAATCGACATCGTAGTGCGGTGCGATTCTGAAGCCTTTGAGGTCGCATAGATGCTAGAGCAGCTTCAAGATCGCCGAGAGTTGTTTTC
>NW_012156462.1:123356-124086 GCF_000151545.1 Saprolegnia parasitica CBS 223.65 | reverse complement strand
ATTACATGCAAGAGATAGTTCCTGCGCGTGAGGCGTGACCGGTGCGCCAAGCGAGGAGCGTTTGTGGCCTTGTTCCAGTATCGTACTAGTACGACGAACGAGGTAGCTTGCATACTACGGTCGTCAGGGAGAGCGTTGGGCGCCACGACAAGCGATAAAGGCGGCTAGATATTGTCGATGAATGCTTCATTTTTTCGCGCCCTTTCAGCTCGTCCAGTTCCGTACTGCGGAAATGACCTAGTTGCAAGCCAACGGCAGTACAAGGCTGGAGACGGAACGCATACTTGCAAGTAAGAAGGTCGAGAGCCCCCGACCTTCTTGCACGACGTCCATGTTGGTTCAAAAGCTAAAGGTGGTCGGCTCGGAGTGATGCCCGCAGAATGGACATATGCACCTCGATGGTTCATCCATTTTACATAAGAAAACGGTGTGCCATCGCTGTAGACTGGTATTGACGACATGACCGGTATGCATAAATAAATACATTAGTAGGCTCGATCCGCGCGGTTCTCAAAGCTTGACGACATGGTTGCGCGTCTGAAACCGCGTTCGAAACGCGCGGCCCGCCAGGTACAGCAAGTGGCGACGAATTGCGTCTTCGCTTAGAGCCCGGCCATGCGTCATGACGAAGAGTTGGGCTTCCATCTTGATCGCGAGTCCGAGAAGCTTCTTCGCGACCATTTGCACGGGCAGAGCCGTCTTGGACGCGCTCGAGTGCAGGAGGCGCGCA
>NW_012156462.1:122557-123256 GCF_000151545.1 Saprolegnia parasitica CBS 223.65 | reverse complement strand
AGATGTGGTCATTGTCAGGGCGATGGGTCTCGTACGATGGGCGAAAGTGTGTCTGCACGTCCGTGGTGCAGCCGCGAGGACGAAGCGCTCAAGAAAATGGTAGAGATGGGTCGAGCTCACGCGGAACTCGAGCGCGTCGAGGACCATACTTTCCATCTCGAGCATGCGGTCGCCCGTGTACGTGTGGTCCGAGATGTACACGAGGTCTTCGACACTCGGCGCGTGCACATCTTCGTACTTGGACGCGAGGATCATGCACGCGCAGCCCATAAGCTGGAGCTCGCTGCGATGGAGGGTCATACTCGCCAAGCACCGGTCGACGAGGCAGATCGCGAGGTGGAGCGCCTTGGACGAGACCTTGTACTCTTCGCCGACCTCGACGAGCCAGTCGATGAGAATCATTCGCATGCGAGCACTCAGGTCCGTCTTGGCCTCCTTGATGAAGTCGGTTAGCAAGCGGTGTTTGTCGTCTTCGTCCTTGCGGTGGAAGTGGTCGATCTCGCGCGCGAGGAGATCGGTCTCCTTCGTGTCGATCATGACGACCTCGTCCACATAGACGTTGAGCTCAAACTCCGAGTCTATATGCACTGCATGAGCATTCTTCTATACAAGGAATCATCTTCATCATGGAGCTCGTACTCGATGCGTTCATCTTGATGTCGAAGAGACGCTGTCGTTCCTGGATCGAGAGCTCAGCGG
>NW_012156462.1:114050-122442 GCF_000151545.1 Saprolegnia parasitica CBS 223.65 | reverse complement strand
CTCGGTCCGAGGATGCTTGATGGCATCCTGCGGCTCGACCTGCACGACGTTCCGCGGCTCGGCCTTCATGGCATGGCGGGTCGTCATGCGGAGGTTCGGTCGGCCCTTGTTGCTGATGTCCTCGAGGGCCCCGCGCTTCCGCTTCCGGTCGACGTCGCCCATGTTGCTCGGATCTGCTTTCGCGCGCGGACGAGGCCAATTGCTGACTGACGAACACCGTGCATTGATTTTTATTTTTTCATTTTTTGGATTTTCCACCGCAGCATACAAATCCCAAGCTTCATTATCCCGCGTAATTCATCGCAGCGATTAAAAACACGATGCATCAAATCCGCCAATCAGGAAGCGTATACGCACCCACTTGGTGTCTCATTGGACATAATGTCGCGGTTCAAACCATGCATAACCGGACAGTATCCGGCGACGAGGTCAGCGGCATGTGTTTGAAACACTGTGATGCTTTCCATCACTGTGCAGTTGTATGTAAAAGTGAATAAAACAGATAAAGGAGTTGAAAACAGCACATTTGAATTTTGGCGCGACGAACGAAGTGATGGCGCCATGTCCACCATGTACACACATGATGTACACAGAGGCTCGACACGTGGAGAGACAAAAGGGACGTGAGGTACAAAAGGGAGTGCAGCGCGGCTCACGGTTCGAACCGAACGGTTTTCCCGTCACAACGCCAGCAGACGGCGCATGATTCTACGCCGACTCTCGACCAACAGGCAGCATCAGGGCAGCTTGGCTAAATGAACAAGAAGACATGCACTACGGTGCTACATGCGTTGTGCATGAGCTAGATAGTCTTTCGCTGCAGAGCGAGGTGGCGTGAGCTTACAGTGCTTGGGCTCGTTGGATAGCTGGATAGCTGCCAGTCGCAACCAAAATAGACACTTGAACGTTGCATTAGATAGCAACACCGTAGAAGCACACGTTCCACATACATTCATTGACCCCTCAACTTGCGCACGATTGTGCACACATTGGCTCTAGTACTTGTTCGATTGCCCACGCAAAGCGAGGTTGAAGCCCGCACACCTGGTGTGGTCGCGGATTGGTTGCTTTCGCCTTGGATTTCACCCAATCACATGCGATTCGAAATATCTTGGTTGCCACTTCCAATCCCATGAGGGTCCCCATCGTCGACTGCTTCGGGCCGCAGGCCGCCATGCAGCTCCGCCAGGTCGACGCGCGTCCTGGCGATGGCGCTACATGCTTCCTGTAGGCGTGTATGGACGTCGGCTTCTTCTACTTGCGCGGGCATGGCGTGCCCCGGCAGCTCCAGCGCGATGTGTACAAGCAGATGGCGGCCTTCTTTGCCCTGCCGATCGCCGAGAAGCGCAAGGCGGTCGCGGACAAGAACATGCGCGGATGGGCGCCCATGTACGAAGAGACGCTGGACCCTGCACACCAGACGAAGGGCGATACGAAGGAAGCGTACCATGTCTGCCGCGAGTCGCTGCCGGACGAGGTGCATCTTCCGCTCCACGACACATGCAATGTGTTTCCCGACGCCGCCATCCTGCCGCACTTCAAGACGATCACGACCACGTACTTTGATGCGATGAGCCACTTGGGCTTGCACGTGGCACGCGTCATGGCGACGGCCGCCGGCGCGCCCGGCGCCTTTGACGCACCCGGCATGTTTGACCGGTAATACGTCGTCGCTCGTGGTCCTTACCCCTCCTGATCCAGCCACCAATTGTAGTCCCATGACGGTGCTGCGCATGCTGCACTACAACGCAGAGGCGTCGAACCTCGCGAACGGCGTCATTGCATGCGGCGCGCACTCGGACTTTGGCTTGCTCACGCTCCTCTCGACCGACACGGAGCCGGGCTTGCAGATCGAAGGTCGTGACGGCCACTGGGTCGACGTGCCGTACGTCCAAGACGCTTTCATCGTCAATGTTGGCGACCTCGCGGGTAGGATAATGACGACAACTTGGCCAATTTGGAGGGCTAGAGCGCTGGACGAATGGCCTCTTCCGATCGACGCGGCACCGCGTCGTCAACAGCACGGGCCGCGAGCGCTACTCAGTGCCCTTCTTTTTCGAGCCCAATTTCCATTGCAACGTCACGTGTCTTCCGTCGTGCGTGGATGCAGCGACGCCGGCCAAGGTATCCATCCTCCTACAACAAAGCCGTCGCGTAGTCCATCGAATTTAGTACCCGCCCATTTCGGCTGGCGCCAACTTGCTCAACAAATACAGCGAAATCCACGCGAGCTACCCGTCGACGGCCCACGAAGCGATGCCGGCCAGTGTCCAAGGCGGTCATCACGCGTCATGGGCGTCAACGTAGCTACTGGCGGTGCTCTAACCTCGCTTTTGGGAAATGCATTGAAGAATAATACATGCAGCGTGCTACAATTATGGTCGAGCCGAGTCAAAGCACAAGAGCTTTACCGGAGCGAATCGTTCGTACTACTAATGCAGCTCTATAACAAACAACCTTGTGGATTTGCGTGGGGCTCAACTGCACTCGTGGCAATATCGGATCAAGGCGTTAAGCGACTCTAGGTTCGTTCTCTCGCTTGATAGATAGATAGATAGATAGATAGATAGATAGATAGATAGATAGATAGATAGATAGATAGATAGATAGATAGATAGATAGATAGATAGATAGATAGATAGATAGATAGATAGATAGATAGATAGATAGATAGATAGATAGATATGACGTTTATTTGCTTCGATGAGCACAGCACTACTGGCTGTAAGCTCAATGCAGTTGCATTGATATGTGTATCAGTTCCGCACTACCTTGTGTCGTTGCTATCCACGGTGTGTACACCAAGAGTGCCCCACTCGACTTGACACGCTATACCAGGTATTGCAGGGCTGGCTTGACGGCTTCGAAAGTGAAGCATGGCGATGATGGCGCCGGAAGGATCGACTGCCCATGGCGGTTCCAGGCGGTCCATCGTCGTCTCGTCTGTAGCGGATGTTTAGTGATGCCATAGGCAAAGGACAGGTGTGGACGCCACAGCCATCCCAGTGCTGCCATCCTGCCTTGTACAAGAATCAGATAACGTGAGGACATGACATTATTATTGTGTGGACAAATAATAAATAAGATTATATAAGGTCGTGCCTTCTTAGAACTGAAAGACGCGGCTCGGCGGCGGCGGCGGGAGGCGTGCACTGCAGGCGCGGCCCGCGAGGTATTTGAGGTGGTATTTGATAGCGTCTTCGCTCAGGCTGCGGCCGTACGTGGTGTCATACAGCTGCTGCTCCATCTTGGCGGCCAAGCGGAGCACCTTCTTGGAGACGACAGTGGTCGACTGGAGGTGCTGCATCGTGCTCGACTTGGCGGCGCTCGAGTGCAAGAGCCGCGCGATGATGTAAATGTGACGCTTCCGGTCGTCGTTGAGCGACGCGCTGCGGTGCATGACGATCGGCATGGTGTATTCTCGTGGGATAGGAGATTGGAAAATGCAACCCACGGCAACCACCGTGATGATGTGTGCTGAAAAACGCACCGTTGGGCACCTGTTTATACCCCAAAGAGACTTGAAGTTTGTATACAAACTGCGCCGCGTATCTATTGCAGCCGCGCCTGTTTTTGAGCTCGGGCCACAGACGACGCGACGTTGTCGTTGCGTTGCACATGCTACCGCCTTCCCTCGTGGGGTAGGACAGTTTGAAATGCATGTTCTGGAGGAAATTGAACCCGCACACTGCGACCAGTGCGACGCAAGAAAACACGGAGGAAAAGAAAACGCCTGGCGGCACGTCAGACGCCGTTGCCTATGCACCGTCTTGTGCCCCACGGACCGTCGATACGTGTATATACACTCGGTGCGATTATCGATGCAGAGTCGAGACTGCGACAAGCCTCTCGACCTGCCTCCCGCTCGCGATCCAGGCAGCTACTATCGCAAGACTGCACGTCCGGCGCTTGGGTCGTCGCGATGAGGTGCCATCTCTTGACGCGTCGCTGGTCGCTCTCCGCGACGACCCCTGGTGTGCACGCTACCTGGTCCCTCGCACAATCTCGAATCACGACCACCAACGCTCCTCGCTGACGCACCGGCGACGCCTCACGAGCTCTTTAGAAAGTCCACCATATATTTATAATCTAATTGCAATACCTAATGTCAACAACAGCAATGTCTCGTCGTTTACACAAGTGCGCAGCTCACTCCCAGCGACCAAGTGCTGGTGCCAACTCCCACGCATTCAGGCGTTGTGCAACGTCTCTGAGTTCGTTTCGCTCCTTTGATTCCAACGCCGAAGACAGTTGATTGATTGAGTGATTGATTCAGTGATTGTGTGTGTCCAAGTCGTGTCGTGTCTGTCGTTTGAGATGCTGGAAAGCGCGCCGGTGTCAGTCTTGACAACTCGGATGGCGGCGCCTCGTTGCAGCACGTCGATACAATTGTAGCACAAAGGCGCAGGTCGAAAGGCTTGCTGTTGAGCTGAGTTATATTACATGCAAGAGATAGTTTCCTGCGCGTGAGGCGTGGCCGGTGCGCCAAGCGAGGAGCGTTTGTGGCCTTGTTCCAGTATCGTACTAGTACGACGAACGAGGTAGCTTGCATACTACGGTCGTCAGGGAGAGCGTTGGGCGCCACGACAAGCGATAAAGGCGGCTAGATATTGTCGATGAATGCTTCATTTTTTCGCGCCCTTTCAGCTCGTCCAGTTCCGTACTGCGGAAATGACCTAGTTGCAAGCCAACGGCAGTACAAGGCTGGAGACGGAACGCATACTTGCAAGTAAGAAGGTCGAGAGCCCCCGACCTTCTTGCACGACGTCCATGTTGGTTCAAAAGCTAAAGGTGGTCGGCTCGGAGTGATGCCCGCAGAATGGACATATGCACCTCGATGGTTCATCCATTTTACATAAGAAAACGGTGTGCCATCGCTGTAGACTGGTATTGACGACATGACCGGTATGCATAAATAAATACATTAGTAGGCTCGATCCGCGCGGTTCTCAAAGCTTGACGACATGGTTGCGCGTCTGAAACCGCGTTCGAAACGCGCGGCCCGCCAGGTACAGCAAGTGGCGACGAATTGCGTCTTCGCTTAGAGCCCGGCCATGCGTCATGACGAAGAGTTGGGCTTCCATCTTGATCGCGAGTCCGAGAAGCTTCTTCGCGACCATTTGCACGGGCAGAGCCGTCTTGGACGCGCTCGAGTGCAGGAGGCGCGCAATGATATACACGTGCCGCTTCCGGTCTTCATTCAAGTTGGAGCGGTGAAACGCAATCGGCATTTTCAGTGGACTTGTCGAATCAAATACCGGGTGCACGTTGGCAAATGATCGTGGCGCTTGTTATAACGATGTACTGGAGCGCTTTTTTCCCGCAAAATCGACACCGAGCCGTGTTTCTTACGAGCGCTGGGAGGGAAAGCGTCTTTTATGTCGCTACCCTTGTATAGTCGCTCCTTTCAATCACTACAAGAAGGGTTTCGACGAAAACATGCAATCGAGTCGTGTGTGGCCGTGACGCGGCGACCGCACGACGCGTGCGGCTGTCTACCCACATGCGTAAAAATGCGACACCAACGACAACGTGTATCACAAGTTGCTTCAACCACGTGTCTCTAGTGCCACCATCTATCATTTTGTTCGTTGGCGGTGGGTACTCCTTTGCTGCGACGTCAGCAGTGATCGAGAGCTCTTGGTATGCGTTCGGCGGGACTCGGCGCTCGATGGCTTAGCGACGCCTCGTACACCTGAACGCTCCAGCGCGAGCTCCAAAAATGCGATTTTTAGCGTCCATCGGATATGAGAATTCCGTGTCCGTTTTCGCTAAAGCCAACAATTTCTGAAGACTGCATCCATCCTAACGAACCGACTTGGTTTTGCTTCCGTTGGCATTCACATCGTCGTTAACACGAAGAGAAGACGTGAGTGCGTTCGCGTTCGGGGTCCTGGTGTCAAGGTTTCGGTGGTTTTCACTTCCCTCACCCAACCCCAAGCCAGGCACGACAACCCAGAGGTCGAGCCACGAGCTTGCAGTACGTATTGTGTGGCCCAAGATACCGGTGTGAGCGGCCGTTTATTGACGCATCAGTCGTCTATCTTGTGCAGATCTTGGCCATGCACCCGCCTACGCTTTGAGGCATCCAGAGCAGCCACTGGCTAAATCTAGGTGTACCATCGCTCGAGTTCATTGAAGGCACACCCCAGAGTTTCAGAGCTGCTCTATGTATGTCCTCTCTTCCATCCACCGTCGACGCCTCTGTTTCATTTTTCCGATTCTGCAAGCGCAACAGCGATATTTCTATACCATGGACATAATGACATAATCCTAGTCGCTTGACTTTTTCCGACAGAGTCGGTGTGGTCTCCGCTTCAAAGACACGTACTAGCGCCATAAAAAGGGGGCGAATTCGCTCCAACGACCGCACATACAGTAGAGGAAAGAGGCGTCTTTTCTCTCGTCGCACGGCTCTACGTCGACCAGCGCGTTCACTCGTGCTTCTCTCTTCGATATCCACGGCTGCCTCGTCGCTCGTGGTCAAGGAACAGGCGCGATGCGCATAGACCAAACACTCAAAAAAAATTGGGTATAAATATAAATTAATGTATGGATTGGCGCATTAGAGACGCGTAAATAGGACGACAACGCTCACGGCACAAATTAGGCGGCACTGCGGCAAGCACGCGACGCGAGAACGACCAAGTGCTTACGGATCGCGTCTTCGCCGAGCTTGCGGCCGTGCGTCGCGCGGTGGAGCTGGACTTCCATCTTGGTTGCGACGCGGTGCAGCTTTTGGGAGACGACCGAGGTGGGCACATTGGCTTTGGCCGCGCTTTCATGCAAAAGGCGCGCAATGATGTACACGTGGCGCTTGCGGTCTTCGGTCATCGTTGCGAGGTGGTGAATCATGACGGTGGTTGGGTTGGGTTGGTGGTGTTCGTTAAAGCCAAATTGAAAAGTGTGTTGTGTCGCGCGAGTTCCGGGCGAATATTTTTGGTGCGTTTTTATCTCCCCCTACCACCTCGTGTCTGGGCGCGTCCTGGCTTTTCGTGGGAAAATCACGCGTTGGCAAAGACATGCGCCATCACTATGGGACGTCGTACGTATTTATGCAGAGCAACGCGGTGACCGAAATCGAGTTGAGTTTTTGAAATGAAAAAATCGAGCTGTGTGGGGGTGGACCACCGGATGGGGGCGCTGCTGCACGTGGTCCTCATCATCCGTCAAACCGCGTTCACGAGATACGACGACTGTTTAAAGGAAGCTTTCGAGAGCGACCTGCCTATTTTTCATTAAATAGGCCAAGCACTAGCACTGGAATTGAATTGAATTGCTCCGTAAAGTGACGGATGCGATTTCTCGCCAAAAAAAGCCAGCGACAACTTTTCTCTCGTCCAAGAACCGAGAGAGTTGAACGACCACTTTCAGTCGCTACGAGTGTCTGTACTAATCATTCAAACACACGGGTTTGACGGGACGCGTATGACGTGTGCTCCACCCGCATATGAATGGGTTGCGTCCTAGACGCTGCTCGTACCGCAAATCAGCTGGTTGACAAAGGACACGACACATGAAGGTCGACTTTAATCAACCAAATGCCGCTTCGACGACTCTATGGCTTGTCTTGAGGCGCAGAGATGAGACAAGAGTCGTGGGGTGTACTGAATGCAGTGGTGTCCGCTGTCCCAGTCGAAGCACGGGGCTCACGAGCAACCATCGGTACACATGAAAGATGTTGTTATCGATCGTTGTTTCTCTTGTTCCTTGAAGCATTGCCATTTCTCTGTCTCACGGAATTCCTCCCTAACATTCTTCAAACGTGACGATCTTCACGCAAACGATACAATGATAACATGATGACGTGGCTGCATGCGTGCCCAGCATCGCTTTGAACGCCCTGCACCGCAATCCACGGGCAGTTGGCATTCGCGCAGCTAGTCGTACTACACGCGGGCGATGTACGAGCCAAGAACTGCACAAACCCAACCTTTGATAGGTACTACACGCATCTCAATCACACAAAAGATGGTCTTAAATACATGCCACCGAGGCCACTGCACCAAGTTGAAAACGGCACCGACAACGTCACACCGGAAGGATCTCGACGCGGCTTTTCGCCGCCGTTCGCTTGCACGCGGCATGGGCAAGGGTGACGAGGTAGTGTCGAATTGAATCTTCGCCCAGCGGCCGGCCTTGCGTCGCCTCGAAGAGCTGCTGCTCCATCTTGGTGGCGAGCCGCAGGAGCTTCTTGGCCACAATCGCCAGTGGGACGCGCGTCGCGCCCTTGTCGAGCAGTCGTGCAATGATGTAGACATGACGCTTCCGGTCGTCTGAAGTCGGCAAGTGCATCGGCCGCGTCAAATTCAAAAGTGACTTGACTGGTATGCGGCGTGCTGCACCTGGTGCTGCTGACATGGGTGAACCAGATGGCTACACGAAGTAGCAC
>NW_012156462.1:109416-113950 GCF_000151545.1 Saprolegnia parasitica CBS 223.65 | reverse complement strand
AACGTCGTTGCGATGAGTACATTCCCGTGAGATGGCAAGAAAAGAAGTTGAAATCGAAAAATAAATACTAGAACAAAAGACGTGGTCGTCTTAGATTGGCACGGTCCGCACCCAGCTCTTGCAAGCGCGTGCTGCGAGGACGACGAGGTACTTTTGAATCGACGTATCGCTGAGCTTGCGGCCGTGCGTCGCGTCAAAGAGCTTTTGCTCCATCTTGAGCGCGAGGCGCACGACCTTCATGGAGCGCGCATGGGGGGGCAACGGGGCCTTGGACGCGCTGTCGTTCAAAAGTTGTGCGATCATGTAGACGTGGCGCTTGCGGTCGTCGCTCAAGCGGGCGCGCGGTGTGGTCATGGCCAGAGGCATAGTGAATGGTTGCGTACAAAGAGGAAAAATGTATTGTGATCGAGTTCGGATCGTATTTCCGGGCCGCAGCGTGTTTTTGCAAACCCGCGTTATAACACGCAGGGTCGCACGTTCTATTCCACGCGTTCTTGCCGTTTAGCTGGCCATAGCCAAGGCATTGGGCGGGCCGGCACAAAAACAAGGCATGTTATAACTTGCAGTAGGGAGGTCGGGGGCCGTTGGGGAGCGCGGGTTTATGCAAACGCCCTCACAGCAACATCGGGGTACTAGGCGCGGATTCGGAGTTGCCCAAAAAACGCATAAGTCCATTCTACACCATACTAGAGTCAAGAGAGTCTTGGTCTGCACAAAGCCGCGGCAACTTGAAACGCGCCGGACCGTTCGGCAAAGCTTTGCAGGTTAAACAACCGCTCCAAATAGGGTAAACGCTGGTCCATGGCAGGATCCGGCGGTTCAAAGTGAAAAAACGCACACGGCCCTGCAATGAATGACGCGCGACTTGGGACCCAACTACGTGCTTTTGCAACAACAACAAAGACACATCACCCCGTCGCCCTGCAGCTTCCCCTTATCAAACAACGCGGTGCAGTTTCAAAAAAGGTGACTGCAAGATCCTCTTCCTAACATCCATCGACTATCAGCCCGGCAGTCTGGACACTATGGCAGGCTCGAGAGGCGCGCTGAAATGGATGAACGTGATGTTACGTGCACGCTAGCGGGTTGTCACAAAGCGAACTGCAACACACGATTGAACGCGGATTCTTCTCGAGAGACGGTCTTAGCTTGATTTGCTATGATACAAGGGGAGCTAGCATCGACGAGGTGCACTGGGAGAGAGGCGCAAAGACGCTTTCCCAGCGGCTCGGTGCCGATTTCAAGTTCAGGTGGGGGTAGGGTAGGGTGAGGGTAAAAATTGGGTTATCCTGGTAGGAACGTTTACGTGGTGTACCAGCATCCCAGGGGATTAATTCGTACATTCTGGCCAACCCATTGGCTATATATCAAGCCATTTTGACCAATGAAACGCAGTTTTATTGGTCTCAGCCAATCATATCGCGCCAAATGCGTCCTGTTAAGTGCGATTTAGGAGTTCCTGTTAAGTGCTGTCACATCGCCGGACGTTATACTTGAATAAAGTATAACAATTTCGATAAAGTACGACGGCGCACTTGACTGAAATTCACGCAACTTTCCGATTAGGTGCGAATGTGAAAGCGCGCGAGGACTGCAGCAAGCGACGACGGCGCGTTGGCCCGGAAAAGTCTGCGCACCGCAGCGCAGCGAAGGTCGCGCGTTGACTTTTGTCTAGGCCAACGTGCCGTCGTCGCAAATACCGGTAAACAACGTTTCGCATTCAAAAGTTCCTACCAGCTCACCCCGCACGGGACCTGTTTTATTTTACAAAAATGAACGCACCTGCCCGTTGCTCTTGCCCCTGGGCATACTTGTACTAGTAATATACAACAGTGTAGTAGGTAGGATCGTGGACCCACCATCAAGCCTTTGATGCTTCTTGACAGCGTACTTGTCGCCGCCTGTTTGCAAGACTGGTCTCGCCGGCCGGTTTGGGGTCGGTCCTCATCCATCGCTCGCTTCCAGCCAGGGGTAATTGTGTATCTCCACTTCCAGCGGCGTGACGTTAGAGCTTTGCGCAAGACGTACAGGGTCGATGTGAAAGTGTCGTCGCTTCTTAGCAAAACATTAAATAATACGAAAAACAGTCCATAGATACAAGCGCGGTCAGCGCGTCGGCTTGCTGCACGCGCGGGTCGCGAGGAAGACGAGGTGCTTTCGAATCGCTTCGTCTGTGAGGGCGCGGCCGTGCGTCGCTGCGTAGAGCTGGTTTTCCATCTTGACCGCGAGTCGCAAGAGCGTTTTGCCCACTTGGTGCGGCGGCACACTCGACTTGGCCGCACTCTCATGGAGGAGGCGGGCGATGATACCGACATGGCGCTTTCGTTCGTCGGGCAGCGACCGGCGGGCGCGGTTGGGCATCCTCTTCTTCTCTTGTCAACCACGAAAAAAACACAAACTGACGTCGGTGGCGCTTTTTTGCCCACCGGCGCACGTTTTTTTCCGCACAGCAACGTCTATGTCACCTCGTTTCCATAGACATGCTCGTGGCGACTGGAGGCATCGCAGTATGTACCGTGTACCATGAGCCATCGGCGAGCCCATCGAGAGCGATGGCAAGGTATAGCAGAGCCGCCGATCACAGTCGCATTAAGACAACAACGCCGATCATGTGCTCGCGTTGCCGCCGCGTTTAGAGCCGATGCAAAGGAGGCAGACTCGGCCACAAAACCAGCGTACGAGCATGGACATGGACGCTCCAGGCACCATGACAGTGCGAGAAAGGGCGAGTTGTAGACGTTGTACGCGACAGCGTGTGCGACGGGGCCGATCGGTTGCGCTGGGGGGTCGCTGTCTCGGGTGGCACTCGAGATGCTAAACCAGTTGGCCGTTCGAGGACGAGCGCCTCGGCCCAAGCCTGCGAGAGTACCAGGTAAGCTTGCATATAGACGACTTACTAGTATACTACGCCAGAGCGACGATGATCGGTGCTGGACACGTTGGCGTCAAAACGATCAGAGCACAATCAAAAAGACGCTTGCAAATTATTGAGTAGAAGTAAGCTCCAACGTCGCCACAGCAACCTGTTATATCCATGCGGTGGACAACGTTGGCGGCCATAAGGTCGAAGCAGTTAAGATCTCGATCCGGTGATCTCCACCTGTCCAGTAGGCAGAAAGCTCGCCGCGGTGCCATGCAAGTACACATCCATTTGCAATCTCTCGGAAGCGTGCGTCTAGCTATCATCTCGCGGCCGCGTTGACAAAGGTACAAAAAGCGCCTCTGTCAAAGACTGGGGATGTCTGCGTATTTTGCTACACCGATACATGAATGGACGACTCGAGAGAGGCAAATGAAATTCATTTGAAGCGCTACACTTGAATGAGTACATTCAGCTCAGCGGGATGTGGACGAATTTAGAGAGAGATAGGGCGACGTTCTGTGCAGCTGAATATAAACCCGGTGCACGCATCCTTTCAAAGGGAATGCACAAGTTGTCCTGTTTGCCACTTGAGTAGCGTTCAAACGACGTCGACATCTGCATTTCAACTTAACTGCTGGTGCATTGGCGTCGTCGTCATGGGTTCTATGTATATCCCTGACCCTGTACAATGGACTACTATTTTTACTCGATCGAGTGGCTCTTACTATGCAGAGGGCTATACCAAGAGATGACCTTAATCAGGATACGAAACGGCGCGAAGCCGTGCAGCGGTTGCGTACCACAGCGAATTCCAATGGGCACGGAGAAAGTACTGCCGGGCAACAACGAGGTCCACGCACGCTTGAACACGCAGGTGCTGCTGCAACTCCAGAAAAACAAGGCGATCCTTGCCGTGGGCTTCTTCCTCAGCTGTATGTGGAACCTCGCGGC
The DNA here is from genome assembly GCF_000151545.1 of Saprolegnia parasitica CBS 223.65. NCBI lineage: Eukaryota > Oomycota > Saprolegniomycetes > Saprolegniales > Saprolegniaceae > Saprolegnia > Saprolegnia parasitica. The sequence continues at coordinate 110,136 of NW_012156462.1, read as the reverse complement.
GCCGATCAAAGCGTGGGCGCTCTCCCGGTATGGATTCGCGTCCACGTCTGACACGCTCGTGCTGGAGCTCGATTGGAACACGGTCGTGAACGGCCGGTTCCTCACGTCTCTGTACACGTCGTCGGGGATTCCTCTGGCTTCGCCGATGGAAAAGACGCGCTACATCAACGTGTTTCTTGACTTTATGGTGGCCCCCCGCTCCGAGTTGCGCTGGGTCACATCGCTTCTCGACACGAACCGCACCTTCCAGATGGACGTAGACGGCGTCGCCAAGCGTCTCAGTCTCAACGGCAGCCGCGAAGTCGACCACTTCAACGTCGATGTCGCTCCGTTTGCGGCGACGGGGTTTCCGCTCTGGGGCAACGAAGTCATTTTCGACTATGTTCCGCCGACGACGCAGGACGTGGGGCTGCACCAAGTCACCGAAGCGCTGCTGTGTTTGAAAGGCCTCACCCCCGAAGAGCTCGTGAACCTTCAGTTTCCGAGCAACTTGCGGCCGTACTCCAGTGCCTCGGACGCGGCGGCGATCAACATGTGGCGCGCCAAGGTCTTCCCCGACTTACGCGCGTGCATGAACCGGCGGGCCGCGCTGCTGGCATCCGCGAAAACGCCCGCCGACGGGCTCCTGGCGCTGGCCACCGAGCTCGCATCGACATACGACCTCGGGCTTGTCAACATTGCGGGGCACCACCAGCTGTACACGCCGCAGACGTTCTGGGA
>NW_012156462.1:106503-109316 GCF_000151545.1 Saprolegnia parasitica CBS 223.65 | reverse complement strand
ACCGATCTGGTTCCGTCACGTACCAGATCAGTGGTCGGGACCCGTCGACCGTTCTCACGACAGGCAGCGGGCACTTGAGTGCGATTTTGAACCCGCGCGAGACGGCGTGGTATTGCACGTTGCAGTACGTCAACCCGATCTCGGGGTTGCCGAACGCGACCGAGTGCTTTGCCAAGGTAGCGACAACGTTGCCAGCCTTTTTCAACGGCAAGTACCTCTCGGTGCTGGCGGGTACTCGCTACAACGACAACAATGCGTTCGAGAAGGGCCCTTCAAATCAACGCATCACGCCGTACACGTACAAGCGCCGGACGATCGCACCACTGCACTCGATCTCGTATGTGAACGTCGGCAACCTCTCGGCGTGGCAGGCGCTCTTTCAAACGATCGTCGCCAACGCCACACAGACTCCTCGGACAACCTCCAATGCGCTCGAAGAGATGTGTTTGGTGGGCGACGGCTGCTTCTCGACGTGCATGAACTCGTCGGCGAGTGGCGGCACAACCGTGACCTATATGCGAGGGGGCGTCTGCCAAGCGTCAGTCGACACAACCGCGCACGGCCTCGCCGACGTGTTTGTGGATGTCCGCTGCTTTGGCGCAGGCACTTCGCACCTCCAAGTGACGTACCAGTCGCTCAACGGCGTACGTAACACGCTCGTGATTAACGGTACGGCGGGGCCCGTCGCAATCCTCGCGTGCTTGATCGGGGGGCGCCCCCCCGACACCGAGTACCCGAGCTACGTCATGGACATGCTCGCGCAAGGCACGCAGGCCTCGCTAGTCATGACCAAAGCCAATGGGTCCGAGACAACGGTGCTCAACTTCATTGCGCTGCTGTCGCTGGCCGGGTACATGTACTTTTTCATCCGCATCGCCGTGTACCTCCGAAGGACGTACGAATGGATGCGGGCGATGCCCATTAGCAAGCGCAAGAAGGCGCAGCTGCTGTTTAGCGTCACGAATTCAAGCATCTCGAACGTCATTTGGAGCCACTACCGAACGTCGATGCGCTGCATTGGGTTTCTCTCGTTCCTCGAGTGGCACATTGGTGCGAGCCAAAACCACTGCCAATGGACCGACGCCATCACTGATGTCTCGCTCGATGCTGTCTATGTCTGCGACGTCAATGTCTTGGGGCACTTTGCCAATATCGAAGAGCTCGTGCGACTCGCTGCGTACTCGTGGGTCTTCTTCGCACTCGTTTTCATGGACCGCATGCCTGGCATCGCGATTGATCTCAAGGGCTACGGCGTCGCGGCGGTGCTTCTCGGCGTCCTGCCCGTCTCGGTTTTGGCGATTCTAGTGGCTGAAATATGCATCCTTCGGGCGACCGTGCCAGCGCTGAGCTGGATTCACAACCAGCTCTGGCTCGCGCTCGTGTGGCTCGTCGTCATGGCGGTATTGCGCTCGGGTGTTTTTTTGCCGTACTTTAAGCTCGTCACGGCCGCGCTTCGACTCGTCGGCATCGGTCGGCAGCCCATTTCCAAGGCGTCGCCGTTCTACAACATCATTTTTCCGTATTATTGGTCGTCCATGGACCTCATTCGCGACGAAGAGCTCATTTACGTGCCGCTGAGCGTCCTCATGGAAACGCAGTCGATCAACTTGTCGAATGTATTTGACCACCAGTACTTTGTCTATGGCCTCATAGACCTCGACACAATGGCCCAGAACACCGAGCGCAAAATGCCCTATGTGCAAACGGACGGTACGATCCAACACCCCGACTGGATTGCGACGACGGACGAGTATTATGTCCGCATCGCCAAGCGCGACAACTGAGTAAATAGCGCATTTATTCGTCTTTAAAAACGTTTTTTTATCAAAGCTCGAACCCATGACCAGCCTGACATCGCACGTGTCGAGAGGATGGTTAATCGCAGTACGTACAACATCTCGAGTCTTTTGTGACGGACTGCATGGAAAGCGGGGCAAAGGAACCTCTAACATGTCCATGGACACACTCTGTGCTGTTGGTCAAACGTGGCTTCGCACCGTTCATGGACAGTGTGTTCAAGCCCCAAGAGCCGTGGCACCGCTTCACTTGTCCCTCGCACTCTTGTTCGGCCTACATACAGCTAACTGGTTTATCATTGTGCGGCTCGCATCGCAGCGTCAACACCTGTTTTCTTGCGGCAGCGCTGTACAACATTACATTGTAAAAAACAGTGCAATTTTGGGTCGACCGGCGCCTGCCGTCACGCTAGCATGCGGCGATCACAACGGCACGATCCCTTCTTAGAGCATACATACTACAGAGCGTGGTCGTATCGAACGAACGACATACTCTCCATGGGCCCTTGTCGCGAACTGCGGAATGGTTGCCAGCTACGTCTCGCTTCTACGACGTGTCCGGAAGGCAAGCCCATATCCGGATACTGCATTACACCATTTTCGGCGTGACTGTGCGTGACACGAAGAGGACAGCAGCAGCATGGGCCTCGAGATGGTCGCTGGGACGCGCGTGTACGTGCCAGACGAGACGCATGTGTGGCTACCGGCCGACGTCGTCGCCCATGACCCGATCGCGCAGACGGTCCGCGCCAAGGTCCGCGGCCTCGACGGCGCGGTAAGCGTCCGCGAGATCGACCTGCGCGACAAGAAGACGCTGGCGCTCATGGCCGCCAAGAACGCCGGCGCGTCGTCGGCGCTGCCGATGCAGAACGAAGCGGTTGGTGTCGACGACATGATCACGCTCAGCTACCTCCACGAAGCCGCGATCTTGTACAACGTCAAGGCGCGCTTCCTCGCCGAGCATCCATACGACGTACACGGGCGACATGTGCATTGCGCTCAACCCGTACCAGTCGG
>NW_012156462.1:94591-106403 GCF_000151545.1 Saprolegnia parasitica CBS 223.65 | reverse complement strand
AGCATCCTCGTCAGCGGCGAGTCGGGCGCGGGCAAGACGGAGACGACCAAGATCCTCATGCACCACCTCGCGGCCATTGCCGGCGGCCTCCACGACTCGACGATCGAGAAGATCATCCATGTCTCGCCACTCCTCGAGTCGTTTGGGAACGCCAAGACGGTCCGAAACGACAACTCGAGTCGGTTTGGCAAGTTTACGCAGCTGCAGTTCGACGCAAATGGCACGCTGGTCGGCGCCAAGTGCAACACGTACCTCCTCGAGAAGACACGCGTCGTGTCGCACGAGCCACAGGAGCGCAACTACCACATTTTTTACCAGGTATCCATCTTTTCACTGCAAGCGTACGCTGCAACTCCATAGCTCCTCGCGGCCAATGGCCCCGACTGCCTCTTGGACCCGACCGAGACGTATGCGTACACGGGTGTGCCGACGGCGACGGCCATCGAAGGCGACTCGGACGCAGCGCACTTCACCAAGACCACGCAGGCGCTGTCCCGCCTCGGGCTCTCGGGGGCGGCGCAGACGACGCTCTTTCAGACGCTCGCCGGTATCTTGCACCTCGGGCAGCTCCAACTCGAGCCCAAGGGCGATGAGATGTCGACCATCGGCCATGGCTCGACGGGCCACCTTGTGGCGATCGGGAAGCTCCTCGGTGTCGAGACGACGGCGATCACGCGGGCCATCTGCTCGCGCACCGTGCGCACGTCGACCGACACGATTCAAGTCTATTTGAAAAAGGTATCCATGTTGGCCCATTTGGAGAATTTGAGATTTGGGAATACTTGATACATTGATATGAAACGATGTTTTTTGGTGTGTAGGCCGAGGCCGAAGGCTGCCGCGATGCGCTGGCCAAAGGACTCTATGCGAGTCTCTTCGAGTGGCTCGTGACCACGATCAACGCGTCGCTCAGTCACGACGCGAGAATGGCCCATCACATTGGCGTCCTCGACATCTTTGGGTTCGAGCACTTTACGACCAACTCGTTTGAGCAGTTTTGCATCAACTACGCCAACGAGAAGCTGCAGCAAAAGTTCACCCAAGACGTCTTCAAGACGGTCCAGATCGAGTACGAGGACGAAGGCATTCGGTGGGCGCACATTGCGTTCCTCGACAACGCCGACGTCCTCGCCGTCATCGAGTCCAAGCTCGGGCTCATCTCGCTCCTCGACGACGAAGTCATGCGACCGCGGGTACGCTTTCTATCTCCATCTATTCCATCTCTGGAAAAATCATGAAAAATCATGAAAAAATCATGAAAAAATCATGAAAAATCATGAACAAAGCTTGAAAAAGCACCACAACTCGCCCCTCACCACCACGCGTAGGGCAACGAAGAGTCGTTTGTCGCCAAGGCCATGACGCTCCACAAGGACGACGCGAACACGGTCATTGAGTTTCCGAAAACCAACAAGGCGCAGTTCACCATCCTCCACTACGCCGCGCCCGTGACGTACACGGTGACCGGGTTCCTGGAAAAGCACAAGGACGCGCTCTTGCCGGACCTCGCGGACCTCGTTCGGTCGTCGTCGATTCCGTTCGTGTCGGAGCTCTTTGGCAAGCCGGCGGCGCCCCGGCAGGGCCGCGCGCTCAACACGACGACGGTCGGCATGCAGTTCAAGGCGAGCCTCGCCGACCTCATGGCCAACATCCAAGCCACCAACGTCCAATACATTCGCTGCATCAAGCCCAACGCGGTCAAGCAGCCCGGCGTGTTGGACCATACGATGGTGGTCGCGCAGCTGCGGTGCGCCGGCGTCATTGAAGCCATCCGGATCGCCCGCGCCGCATACCCGATTCGACACACGCACGACGCGTTCCTCGACCTCTACCGTGTCTTGCTGGACCGGAAATTTGCGTCTGGACACCCCGCCGAGCAGTGCGCCTCGGTAGTTTTTTTCCATCTTTCAAGATGGTATCAAAGTTTCATTATTACTGTACTAGCTCATTGCACCCCTCAACCTCGAGACGCCGACACACTACCAGCTGGGCCGGACCAAGGTGTACTTTCAGGCCGGCGTCCTCGAAGCGCTCGACCAAATCAAGCGCACGCGCTTGACGGTGCACGCACTTCAGATTCAGCGCTTTGCGCGCATGTTCCTCGCCCGATTGCACTATCGGCGCCAACGTGCGGCGATCGTCAAGCTCCAGGTGCGCTTCGTATGCACTTGAAGCGCGCACGTTTAGACACGGGCGTAGGCGGTCGTGCGCTGTGTGCTCGCGATGAAGCGGTACCATGCGCTCTACAACGGGATGCTGGCGTTCCAGGCTCGCTGGCGCGGCGTGAAGGCGCGTCGCGTCTTTGCCGTCATGCAGCGCCGCCACAAGGCCCTCGTTGTGCTAAGCCACGTCCGGGGGTTCGCCGTCCGGTAGACTTTTTGATGGTTTTCAAGTGCGCGCACTCATGATGCGCGTAGGCAACGCTTTCTCCGGCTCAAGCGCGCGGCGACGACGATTCAAGCGGCGATGCGCATGCACTTGGAGCGCAAGAACTTTCAAACCAAGCTGGCCGAGCACCGCGATCAAGTCAACATGTCGACGCAGCTCCGCTCGTTGCGCGTGCGGCTCCAAGTTGAGCAGACGAAAGACGAAGAGGAAGTCGTCGCACCCGCGCCGTCCACTGCGGCACTTCTCAACCGTCAGCGGAGCAAGTCGAGTGCGCAGCTGGTCATGGCCGACGCCGACGGCATGATTGGCCGCATCTACGACGACAATGCGCGTCTCCGCAAGGAAAACGACGACATGAAGACAATGTTTCATACGATACGCGATGAGTGCGACAAGCTCAAGCAAGAGAAGGAGATGCTTCTGGCGACGCACCAGCTCAAGCTGCGCCAGCAAGACGATCTTGTACGCATCCGTGGACACGCGTCCATCGTACAACAATGTGTGTATTCTAGTGTCGGGAAAAAGACAAGACGATTGCGCAGCTCCAGAAAGACCTCGAGAAGCTCCGTGCGTCGGGTCCTAGTGGCATAGTGCCATCGGCGCCGACGTCGGCGTCGTCCAAGCCGAGAGGCTCGACGTTCCGGACGCTCGGGTCCAAGAAGGAGTCGAGCAGTAGCAGTCCGCCGCGCGACTCGCACGCGCTCCAAGAGCTCGAACAGGCGGCGATTTTGTCGGAAAAATCCGCGACAACCACGCAGTTTCTGCAAGACTCGGCGCAGAAGCTCTCGACGGCGCTCGATGTGGACCCGACGGCGACGCGCCTCGCCCTCTCCAACGGACTCGTGAGTGCCCGCACTGTCCGGTACGCTGTGTTGATTGGTGAGTTTGGTGTCGACATGCGTGACGCTAGCGCATCACCGGCGGTCTCGAGTTTGCGGGACCGCCTCGCGGGGCTTCGCAACAAGTACCACAACATTGATCTCGGCGATGAGTTTATGCCACGGCCGTCGGTCACCGACTCGGTCTACCGCGGCTCGATGATGCACAGCTTGATCCTCCCGCCGGGCTGGGAGATGCGCATGTCCCGCACCAAAGGCCGGCCGTATTTCCTCAACGAAGAGCTTCGGCTGACGCTTTGGGACCCGCCGACCGAAGAGAACGTTGCGCGCGCCATGCGCAAGCGCGATAGGTTGAGTTTTCGAGGTAGGACTGGGACTTATGTGTTTTCTAGTGCGGGCCGACAGAGCATGGCGTCGACGACGAGCGATGCGCAGTAGAACGAAATATAACGCCAACACACCAGACGACGACACGCAGCTATACTGCAGATAGTTAGCCCATGTTGCCATGAGTCTGAATGCAGAGCAGCGAGCCATTCTGAGTGGGTGAGATGGAAGCGGAAAGGGCTCTCCGTGATGACCGTGATGTCTTCAACAGAATGTGCAGTGGCGGCTGCCTCTGCCCTTTTTCCCAAGGTCGTGGATCACGTGATGGATGGATGGATAGATAGATAGATAGATAGATAGATAGATAGATAGATAGATAGATAGATACAAAGCGGTGCCTACCAGAGGTGTCGGATCGTTTGGATGGCATGTCGAATGTGCTGGCACGTTCCCAGCGCATCGATCGGTTTGAAACCCGTGGTTTTGGTTGTTTCAAACACCTGTTTTAAACAAGATGCACTTTTGGTATCATCGATTTAAGCTTATGCAATCCGTCGATGACTACCGTGGTACCTTGCTGCTGCTGGTGTGCGCCATGCCACCGCTTGCTGTGTCAACGACGTCTCAAGCCTTCCGCCTGCTTGTTCCACGCGACTTCTTAATTTCAACGATCACTACATACTGTAATCTCAAGGTCGAGCAGACATGTTTCTTTGCGGCTTCGGCGGTGCTCGCGCTGAAGTCCACTGAAATCGTGACCTCGCTGGTCTTCCTTCCTTTGTATATGGAAAGCTTCTTCTTGACGTGTCTCCGAGCTCTGCATGCATCTAGGACTATGCATGCGGTGGACATTTGCATGTCATGGCCGCGGTTGAAGTGTTAGATTCGGTTGCCCGCGTAGTTATAACACGACTGACAGCCGGATACACTGCCCGAGCTTTGCGTCCATTCCACAGAGGACACAAACGGTCATCGTCCCTTGGCTGCGACCAAAGCACCTCCACTTGAATCTTCTCCAGCCCATTATTGCATCAAGGCGTTGTGCAACCCGCTTAAAAGGCCATCGGGTGCTCTAGGGTCACATCATCCTCACAACCGACGTCACGTCAACGTGTTATAACAATTCAAGTGTTATAACCTTGCGGCTTGGAACGAGTCGGGAATTCCCCGATACACGTCAGATTGCATTTTGCCACCGACCGCTAAGAACTTGAGACCCATGAGCTGCTGCCCGCCTGGCTCCCATCCCGCTGCGCCGACGACGAGCAACCTTGCGCCCATCAGCATGGCCGGCACGCCCGTCTTCTTCTACGACAACCCGACCTCGCCCATTTGCGTCCTCGTCGTGCCCGACATCTTTGGCCCGGACAGCGGCCGCACTAAGGACAATTGCCTTGCGCTCAGCGCCCACTACAAGGTCGCGCTCCTTGATCTTGTCGACGAGTACTTTACGGCGGCAGACGACATCGGCGAGAAGCTCCCGGGCTGGGTCATGGCGCGGCCCTTTAGCGCGATCCTGCCCAAGATCCAAGCTGCGGTGGGCCATCTCCAGTCGCAGCACGGCGTGACCTCGTTTGCGGCCATGGGCTACTGCTGGGGCTCGTGGGTCGTCGGCAAGTACGCGGCCGACGCGTCCTCAGTGCTCACCTCTGGCGTCCACTGCCACCCGTCGTGGGTCCTCGAGCAGTTTTTTAGCGGCCCCGGCAGCGGCGAAACGATGGCCAAGCCGATTGCGTCGCCGCAGCTCATCCTCGCCGCGGGCAACGACCCGGACTGGGTCAAGGCCGGCGGGGCCGTGCACACGACGCTCGCAGCCAAGCCGTTTGGCGCGCAATGCAAGTTTGTCGCGTTCGAATCCATGGTGCACGGCTGGATGTGCCGCGGCGACATTACCGACCCCGCGATCCTCGAAGCCTTCAACGCGGGCTGGAACGGTGAGATCCTTCCGTTCTTGGCCGCCACGCTACAGTAAACGACGGGAAGGAATCGTCATTCTAAAACCTCTCTGCAAGTTATACTGTGGTTAATACGAGTATGCGTGAAGCCGATTTCTTAAACTACCAACGATTCGCCGTCCTTGATTCGCTTGATCCAAAGCACGAAAGTATAGGTACCGTTCATGGGCGCAGTGACAGCTCGTCCACGTTCGCGGGTCGGTCGGTATCAATGTATCAAGTACCCTCTCTCGAAGCACCATGTCCATGCCTTGTGACGGTGTAGAGAAATACATGGGAAGCTACGTGGTGGCGCTGCAGAATGTATCAAACAGAGCAGCTTGCGGTATCCGCTTGACGTATTGCGGTCCACAAACAACAAGCAGTCCCGCTGCGGCGCTCGCGATCTAGGCCGCTACTATGACACGACTGCACTTGGCTATATGCGTTGTGATGCCATCGATTGCAAAGTCGCTCCACGCTCTCCGCGACGACCCTTGCTTGTTCCTTGCACAATTCCGCAACACAAACACAAGGGGCCAACATGGACCCTTGACGACCGCTCGTCGTTGGCCGCACCAACCGGCCGCACGAGCGCATGATACAAGTCCACTATCTTGCAATATGTAGTATTTCATTTCAACAACAACAGGCACGTAATGAGATTTTGACACACTGGGGTCGGCGCGAGTGACGTGGCACAACGACAGCAACTGAAATAGCATATCAAAACTAAAATGGGGTGGTCCCCCGGAGTCGTACTGACGAGTACTTGCACATTAGAAGCACGGTGTGAAACAGTCAGTCGCTCAGAGCTTGTCAAGCTGTCGCCCGAAGCATACGCCAATCGTACGATAGGCGTCACGACGATCCACAGGATGAAGCTGCATGTGTGACCCACGGTCATCTCACCCGTGGACTGTCACCGACCAGCCTGTCCTCGCCAACCTCTTCTCTGTATATATCTAGGCAACCACGAACTTGCAAATCATCTTTGGTGCCAAAGCAACCACGGACAGCAATGAGCGCGTAGTGCACCCAGACTTGGCGCAGGTCGCCAAAGCTACGGCGCACAAAAAAGCGCGCGATCTGGTTGCAGGCGCCGGAGCCGCCGCGCAAGCTGTTGCGCCGACGCATACGTCCCTGGCTCGCGGCCACAGGAAAGGCATCCACCCTCGAGACCTCAGCAAAGCGATCTCATCGGGCATGCAGCACGTCAAGTGTCTCGGCGGCTGAAAAGCATAAAAGCGTGGTAGCGTGGGGTATGGCTGCATTAGGGGCCATTTTCTTACTGTATAGATAATCGACTAGCACTAAGTTGAGGGGGCGTTTAGATGTACGCCCAGCCCGAGCGTTCAAAGGCGGTATCGCGCGTCGGCTTGTTGGGGCTGGCGGAGGGCGACCCCTTGGTGATGGCAACCTTGGCCTCGGCAACGCTCTTGATCGAAAAGGTCGGCTCCATGATGATCTTGGCCAAAGTCGTCGACACGTTGGTCATTCAGACGAAATGTGGAAATGAGCTGTTTGCAGTGCGAGCTCCAAACGCCACGTTGAACTTCAAGCGCGCCAGACGTCTACGTATCTCCTGGCTCATTTTGCATTTGTGTCGTGCGGCGCATTTTACATTTTTATTCCTATATCTTTGTTTTTGTATTGTAAATTCGTCTTTTCGATACAATGCGTCGACACAAACGCGACGCATCGCTTACCATGTGGTTTCGCCGGCGATCAACCGGATCTTTCCATCGTTTGGATTGGTCGAGACAACTTCAAGAACACGTTTGATAGGTAATCCGCAGATCGACACGCGCGCGTCACTTCTCTTTTGATCGGCTCGAGCCAATGAAATCGCGTCGACGGACGACCGGTGCCCACGCCGCTTCAACCAGTGCATTCTTTGGCGCCGGCGACTGCGCTCGTGTCTTGGGTGCTTCCGACGTCGAGCTGCGTCCCTTTGCTGCGTGTCTGGGTCGCATTCTATCATCGCGAGCCAAGTTAGTAGAGTCGCTCGCCTTCGCAGCGACGAGACAGAGGCGGCGACGCCCCAGGATCGGTGCAAAAGAAAGATCGCATCGACGCTAACGAGAGCAGCATCGACGAGAGACCAACTTCAATGTGGAAATAAATCGAGTTAGGCGATCTTTGACATTACTGCACTCTGCGTACAGTACTCTGCGTCGTCAGACACCTATCGCATCCAGGATCCAACGTTGATTTCATGTATGTCGAGGTCGGTCGGTCACGACGGGCGACTACATCCTTGGTTGCCATTCCATGTCGAAACCGAGCATTGGTAGAGGTCGTCGTCTCAAGTCTGTCAGCGTAGAGAGGCTCCGATGGCTTGCCTTGGATGGAAAATGGTCCGAAATCAAACTCTTCTGCGCGGGAAGAGCGTCGTCGTGGCCAATGCATTCGAGCACCAGCGTCAGGCTTGTCATACGAAGAAGCCCCGTCTCGAGTGTAAAGGAGACCACACGTGCTAGTCATGCGTGTTGGTATATATCCCCTTGGCGGCTATGTCCCTGTACTTTAACGCGTTTAACGTGAGGCGCCCGTGAGGTTAAAACCCTCGCGTGGCAGCACGGGAGAGAGGGTGCAGGGACCTTGCGGGCCAATCGACATCGCCGGCGCATATTACTCACAGACCGATGTCGCAGTTGTAGGCCGCTTTGCCTCGATATGCCATTGCGCATCCACCATGACGACGCCCGCCGCCCTCCACGTCTTGTCATCGCCCGCGCTGCTTGGTGAAATTACGGGCTTTAGCCCTGGCTGGCGACTTAGGGACTGGTACACCCATGCATCATACTACGACACAAGTATCGTTCGTCTCACGCGATGCTAGGACGGACGGCAACAAGGCGGCGGCGCTCGGCTATGTCTACCTCTGCGAGCACCAGCCGCGCCTGGCTTTTCCAAGCGCGCCGTCGACTTGGCCGTCCGACACGGCCATCTGCCCATGCTTCGCTGGCTGCAGACCCATCGCAAGGGCGAGATTTCGTTCATGACGTGGGACTTTGCGGCCAAAGGCGGGTTCACCGACATCGTGCGCTTCCTCGTCGCCCATCACTCGCCGCATGGCTCGACGAACGCACTCGACTGGGCAGCGGCGTATGGACACCTCGAGACGGCGCGGTATCTTCTCTGCGAGGCCAAGCTGGTGCGTTCAAGCAGACGGTGCGGTCATGCTTGAACGAAGAGCGTAGGGACATGGGACGACGTATGGGATGAACCAAGCGGCCAAAGAAGGGCACTTGGCGATGGTGCAACTGCTCCACGCGCACAGCAACGCTGGGTGCACGTACCATGCGATGGACGAAGCGGCCAAGCACGGCCATTTGGAGGTTGTCTGCTTCTTGCACGAGCATCGCACCGAAGGCTGCTCGGTCGCCGCCATGGACCACGCGGCGACCAACGGTCATTATGAGATCGTGGTCTTCCTGCACACCCACCGGTAGGGTTCTGACATCTCCATATCGCGAAATGGCAAGTTGATAAGGACACTTTCAATGGTAGGTCGGAAGGGTGCTCGGCCAAGGCGCTGATTGGCGCGGCAACCAACGGCCACTTGGCCATTGTACAGTATCTCGAAGCGATGACGGCGTGGCCGTATGACATTGCGCTCCTCGATGGCGCGTCGACGAACGGACACCTCGCTATGGTCGAGTATCTGCACGCACGGGGGCTTCCCGCGTCGACACGGGCGATGAATGGCGCCGCCAAACATGGCTATTTGAACGTTGTGCGCTGGCTCCATGTGCATCGGGACGAAGGCTGCTCGACGGACGCCATGGACCTGGCCGCGACACACGGACATCTCTCCGTGGTCGACTTTCTCCACGCCTACCGTGTAAGAGCGGCAATGTCTATCGTTTGAAGTTGACTCATGGCACGTACTAGTGCGAAGGCTGCACCGTCCACGCCATGAACGGCGCCGCGAGCAACGGGCATTTGGCGATAGTTCAGTGGTTGCATGCGCATCGGTACGACCTTGTTTGCATAGTATGATGACACTATTGACATGACGATATTTCCACAGGCTCGAAGGCGCCACCGAGCGCGCCATCGACGGCGCCGCCGCCAACGGCCATTTGGACGTTGTTCAATGGCTGCACACCCACCGGTACGATCGACGTGGCGTCGTATTTGTTGTGACGACGACACATGGCTGTAGAAATGACGGGGCGTCGACCCGGGGCATGGACTATGCGGCCCTCCATGGCCACCTCGATGTTCTGCAGTGGCTTCAAGCCCATCGGTGCGACGCGATGGAGATTGAATGGTACGGATGGGACACATATTGTAGGAACGAAGGCTGCACGACGTGGGCCATGGACTGGGCCGCGTCCAAAGGGCGGCTTGATATTGTGCGCTTCTTGCACGCACATCGCAGCGAAGGGTGCACGCAAAACGCCCTCGAGTGGGCCCAGCAGCACCACCATGACGACATGGCAGCATGGTACATTCCAGAGTACCTATCGACGCCTAGTGGCTCATACATGGCATGCACCTCGGCTGGTCGCGCATGGCTACGACCACGTGCCGCAGTGATCGCGTACGGGCTGCCGTGCCGCCACAATTGCTTCGCTGCGATAAGGATATGTTGATTGTTGGCGAGAGCGTAAATCATAGAAATGCAGTGTACAATGCAGTGTTAGACCAGAATGGGTATAAAACGATTTGCACGCTTGGAGGCCATCCACTCTGTTGACGAAAAGCATGCTCTTTGGCACGTGCAGCCCCCAGAGCGACGCGCCGTCTCCTCTTACGAGTTGGCTGCGTCGCATCCTTTCCAAGCGCGATGCACGATGTACTACGTGCCACCGCTTGCGCCAGAGGGGCACCACCCCGCGCGCAACGAGCCACAAGCGCAACCGATTCTCGTCTCTCGTGCGGATTCCAGACAAGGACAAGCACAGCGCAGAAAGCCCAGACCATATTGTGGGCGGTTGGCGCGTGTCGTACATTCCATCGCAGGTCTCGCAGTGGAAGGAGACGCGCAAGTCGTTTGGGTCCTACAACCCGATCGAAAAGGAGGTCGTATGCGCGTTTTGCGAGTCGAAAAAGAACAAGCCGACGCCGTTGTCGAGCGACAACAACAACAATGAGGACGACGACGATGACGACTACTAGTGACAATATTGTTGCCTCTCTCTATAATTTAGGTTTTTTCGCATGGGGTGTGGTGGACTTAAAGGTGTGTAGTATAGTATAGTCTTTGTGAATCTGTCGATTTAAGATGGTGGTGGTTCTCGTGCTTGATTCCCTACTCTGCTCATCGCAGACGCACTGTCGTTGCATGGCAAATATGAAGAGTGGCCCTCGCGGGCCAGAGATCGCCTAGTGCTGCGTTGCCCGAGGTGCCAAGCTCGCAGGCCCAAGCCGTCCAGCCACAGAGTGACCCGTGAGCCCATCCTCTTGTTGCGAGATTTCATGACCAAATATATTTGCTTGCACTTAACCCTCCCAGACCAGACCTTGACAAGATCGCTCCCCATTTTGCTAACCCTGGGTTTGAGATCTTTGGCAAAAGGCCGAGAAGGCATCAAGAACGACATGCGGGTTCGGATTGCGCGCTTAAGTGTCTTCGTCGACAGAGTACCACGGCAAGCTGCACAAATGCGTGCACTAGATTTCGGACGCGCCATAACCTGGCCCAACGCACAAAGTGGGCAACCCCTTGGTACACTCATCGGGAGCGCGTCACGCTGGAGAGGTTGAGCCAAATAAAACAAGTATAGAGGAATAGAAGTCGAGTGCAGTAGGTAGGTAGGCTTCACAAGGGAGGAGTGCTAGGCCCTCGGAAACCAGTCCAATAGTCAGTGGCAAGCCAACTGGACTATCGGAAGTTGTAAAAATGAATGTGAAAAAAACCCACACCGAAGTGTGGAAATCAGTTTTCACACTGATTAGAACAGATACTACACTTGATCTTAGCCAAAAGGCCGAGCTCTTGACAAAATCTTCGTCTCGACGGGAATGAGTGCAATCGGGCGGTAGTTGCCCGGGTTGCTCTCACTGCCGCCTTTGTACAGCATGACGACTGCCGACGTCCGTTGTACCTTGAGCAGCTCGCCACGGCGCAGCTGCTGTTCATACACGAGCGCCAAGATCTGCCCAAACGTGGTCGGAGCGACGTGGTAGAACCGCGCCGGGAACCCGTCTGGCCCTGGAGCACGATCTGGGTGCATGGACTTGATGGCCGACGTGAGATCGTCTGCGGTGATCTCGGAGCTCCTGCCCGAGTGGGAGTTTGCCCGGGAGCACATCGAGTCCTTGGGGCTCGGCCTCATCATGGTCATGTTCCACCAACTTTGGACGTTG
>NW_012156462.1:93379-94343 GCF_000151545.1 Saprolegnia parasitica CBS 223.65 | reverse complement strand
CGAAGGGCTCAGGGGCTTCGGCCCCCACACCCCAGTCTCTTGACGGAGCGGCGCGCGTCCATTGACTATTTATCGTTCGCGCGACCCGCAAGGAAGAGCAAGGTATGCATGAGACCAATTTGTAGACAAAAGCAGTGTTTAGGGTTTAAAGTCAAATACACCCGTTTGCCCATTAGCCAAAAGGCCGAGAAGGTATGATTGCACTAAACCGTCATGCTGAATACCTGCGTTTGCCGCTTGGACGGACTCGCCGTTTGAAAAGTTGCAGGATCGCTACAAGCTTCTAGATTCGATTTTGACAGATCTATAAAATGTCCTGCGATACATGTACATGTATTGAGAATGCAAGCGCCGGTGGGGTTCGAACCCTAACCCGATTGCACGATCACACTATTGTAAGTACTTGTTGATCTGGATTGCGTCGACTGCTATACAAGTGCGGTGTGTGCATCAACGAAATTTCTGGTTACATTCATGTACCATCTACGTGGGGTGAGACAGAGGCTGTTACGACCGGAGTTCTCCATGACAACCTTGCAGTGCAAGGTGAAGCTCAAGGTGAAGTTCAATGTGAAGTTCAATCCCCTACACCTACACGACTCGGGCTAGGGTTAGCTTTGTAAATGACGATGTAATTCAGTTTTCAATTTGCCCTCAGGCAAGTGTCTTACAGAGGCGCCAAGACCTCTCACCCAGCACATACCCGTCAAGCTCGCAGTGCGAAGTGTCTCCCTTGACAGGCAATAATATAGTATTCTTACGAGTTGTCCTCTAACACGCCTACTCATTGCTCGACTGACGCGCTGCATCCAACCTCTGTAGCTTTTCGAGAGCTCGGATCGCCATGGTCCAGTCAGCCGGCGACTGCTGCCTTGCCTCGACAAACGTCGCCCGCCCAAGTCGAGGCGGCAAATGCGCACCGCAGAGCGACCGCGATCCCAGCTTCTGGACACGCGCATCGGAC
>NW_012156462.1:86320-93279 GCF_000151545.1 Saprolegnia parasitica CBS 223.65 | reverse complement strand
GGCACGGCTGGTAGCAGGCCGTTGCAAAAGGCATGGACGAGGGCGGCGAGGTACTCGTCTTCCTCGGACGTCCACGCACCCGAGCGCCACGTCGCTTCCGAGGACGCGTTCGAGTGTAGAATGTGACGCAGGTCCATCGCACGTCAAGTCGGGCCGAGACAGCTAAAGATTATTTGACAGGCGACGGGGCACCGGCCAGATTTTCGAAACGCGTCTTCAACGTCCAGAATGGGAGCTCCGGTCACTAGCTCGACGACATGTTATGTCGTGGTGTGGGTGGCATCTGTGTGCACACGGATTGCCCGTTCACACGATTCCAGCGCCAAGAGTGTGTTCATAGCAAGCCACTGTGACGGACGGCCACGGGGCGGCCGAGAGACTTGGCACGCCAAGGCACTCGTAAGGTGGCAGAGTCGAGCTCTCGCGAGCTCTCGCTTGCCTTAGCAATCGATTATGTGATTCGCCTCGCGTCAGTGCACTCGCACAGTAGTACACTGTACTGGCATGCTCTCAGGAACATCGCCGCCCGCACTGCGACCAACCGTTGCCGTCAAATCCGCACCAAAATTGGGCATGTGCATCGAAATACGTTTACCGGTACTTGATCTGACTATGCATCCGTCTGCGCCACTTGGGAGTGGTGCAAAATGATGCAAGATGGCATTCTCCCATAACCTCTCCAACTCCATTGGGAACTCAATCGGATGGTTTTTTTATTTGACGTACCCAGCTCTGGCGAATCTCCTCGAAAATCAGCCCAGATTTGTCGCTTCCCCGTTTCCGCAACTAAGTACTACGGTATCTCCCGTGGCCAGTAATCTCTGGCTCTGGTGACGCGTTCAACAGAGATGTGCGGTATTAGTGTAGGACTGGATTCTTTCGTTAGTTTTGATTGCTCGTAACGTTGAAGACGACGGCATCGGGAGCCCTCAAGCGACGAAATCAACGTGCAATTGCCAGCTACAAGCGCCGCATCGACGAGAGAGAGGCTAGAATTGCGTCTGGTTTTATACAACAATATTGCGTGTATCCAAGGGCATTCGTGAGGCCGTAGCAAAACCTTGGGTCTATCGTCGCAGGGTTGATAAAAATTAAATATAGAATCATTTGCCTTACTCTTGCTTGGAGGAAATGCCCACGTTAACGAAGGATCGACCACATACGCCTGACTGGACTGCATCTTGTCTGCTAACGTTGCGGCGAGATACTGGAAACGTTATGCTATGCGCCGTGATCTGATATTGGAATCCCGTGATCCATCGTTACGAGAGTTCCATGGATGTGTGACCGAACCAAGGAACTTGCTATCCACGCCGCATGGATTCATTCAACATGCACCAAACGATTGCTCGGGAATAGCGTCTCGCCTTGCTGAAGCAGTCAATTGAAACAAAGTAACCTCGTTCCTCCTGATCGAGCGCTTCCACACACGGTCACACAACCATGGAACTCGAGTAACGATAGATCACGTGATTTCAAAATCAGATCACGGCGCGTCGTTTTACAGCAGTCTAATTGCCTCTGTGACAGACGTATATGATTGGCTAAAAAATACGTGCATCTGATTGGCCAGCAACAAGGAATGTTCATTTAAGTACGCCTCTTATCTAAAATTGGGTATGCCTCTTTTTAAAGTTCGAAAACGGACTTTAGGCGTTTCGTCGGCTCCGATCTCGAAAGTTTCTTGTCATATCGCGGTGTGTGTGAATAATACTCATTCGATGTTTGTATATAACGGGCAATTACTCGCATTAAAAACGCTCGTGACAGAGACGGCGTTTAGTGGCGCCCTATGGCCGTTCTGTCACCTGACAGATCGATCTTCTGGGGCGATCTTGCGAGGAGCCACGGAGATCTTTCGAAGGATCTCAGACCGAAATAGGAATGGCGAAGGGGAAGAGAAAGCAGCCCGTGGAGGACGCGTACGAGGACGAGGCCGAACCACCAAGGACGCTGGTGAAGCGGATCAAGACGGCCGGCGCGGCGGCGAGCAACGCGACTGCCAAGGCGACGACGAGCAATGCGGCGAACAACGCGGCGAGACAAGTGTCAAACCAGGTGCGTGTACGTACTGCGTCCGAGTGCTGTGTTGCTCAAGAGGTCCTATAGGACGTCGAGTCTCCAGGGTTCCTACCGCCAGTGGCCGAGTCCCTTGGTCCTGGCGAAGAACTCGGAGAAGAGATTGACGACGACGACGTGCCCTCAGGCACACGCGGTACGATGACGTCACTCGCCGGGATGTAAAAAACTCGCATTGACTAGGCCAAAGACGTTCCGCGACGGCGATTTTCGACGCTTTTATGGCTGAGGCCAACTACACATGGGACACTGTCCGTGAGGACTGGAAGAAGACCAGAGCGGCAGAGGTCGAGAGCAATGCGCTCCCACGCCGCAACATCTACACGATTCTCCACAACTTTGTCGTGTTCCTCTACAACCACACGTCCAAGCGATCGAAGAACAGCGAGGGCGTGCTCTCGATGGGCACTGCAGACAACTATCTCTCGCAGGTCTAAATGTTAGCTCTCTAAACCATTGCTCAGCGTACATGTATGTAGATCAAGAACCGCATGATCAAGGACTTCAGCGCAACGAGCCTCAAGGAATCGGCGCGGTGCACGAAGATTCGTAGTTTCTTAAAAAGCAAGTTTACGGACCGAGCAGTCAAGAAGCAACTCTTCCAGCAGCAAGCGCCTGCCATGACAGTCCAAGACGTAAACATTCTCGGGAGCATGCTACACAAGAGAGGTATAATCTGACGATCTTGGTGTTCGGGTATCACTGTGAGGAGTTAGGCGACAAAAAGTCTATTCATGTGTCGTGCACGCTCACCATCATGTGGCACATGCTTGGTCGTGCTATTGATTCTTGCTGGCTAACGCGGCAACAGGTCGTAAATTGTTGTATTTTTGATCGTATTATCACTTATTAGTCTGCCTAGCTCTCCATCATGCCTGGTGGCGATCTGTTCGTCAACTTCGCCCGACTCAAGACGTCGTCACTGCAAGGAGTCTCTCTTTTTCCGCACAAGACCGACCCGTTGCTATGCCCATTTGTGGCTCTAGCCGTCCTGCTCGTTACATCCGAGCCGAGCTCGCTTTTTATCGAGCTCGTTCGCGACCAAGGTTCTTCCACTCACGTATGCCACCTCTTCGAAAATGACTTCAAGTTGCTCTACTTATTTGCCCTAGGAAATGGAGGACATTGGGGCTATTTCCCAACTTGAGGCTTCCATCGAGGGCATCGTAGACGACCTTGGAGAGACGCCAGAGGACGACGAGTACGCGCCCGTCGATGCCAGTGCAGAGGCAAAAGCGGCCGGGGCCAAGATCAAGGCCGACAGGAAGAGACCATCGATGGCCCAGCTACTCAACGTCCAACTGAAGGACCTGGAGCGCGAGTACAAGGCGAGCGGTGCTACATCGACTCGCCAATCGTTTTCTCATGGAACACAATAGTGGTCAATGAAGAGCTGGACTCCGTCGGTCTCACACCAGGCCTACAGTCGCACTCTGTGCGTCGAGGCTCTGCGGCGTTTGCCAGTTCCTCACACAAGATCAACATGCAATGGATTTGCACGCGCGGCCATTGGTCAATGGACTCTCTGAGCAAAGCATTTGCATACATTGGTACACCAACCACCAATGTTCACTTTAGCACCTCGTGTCTTGGCGTACTACGAATAGGAACCACCCTGCGTGACGATCAAAAATTGCCAAGTGTCTCTCCGGTTGGGACCCAGATGCGACGGTAATTCCGCCGTCGTTGAAGCCAGTCGAGGACACGCACACCGTGGAAGACACCGCGGCGTTGCTCCGTTTCAAGCACAGACTCTTCAAGAACGCACTCGGATTCAACGGTACACAGGAGCGGTCCAACGTGTCCAAAGCCGTGTGCAACGCTCTCTTCGCGTCCTTGCTCATGCACCTCCCGTTCCTCCTCAACCTGGGCCCAACGTCGGACCTCGCACGCGTCGTCCGAGACGCGTGCGATGAATCGCGCTGCTCGCTCGAGCAGTTGGAGGCGGCGTCTGATACGATTCGACAGAAGTTCGAGTCGGATCACCCTCGACACGAATGCAAGACGTGCGACATCCCAATGCAGTTCCGCGAGCTGCACGCGAAACTGGATGCTATCCAGGCCGGTCTCTCCAAGGTTGATGCCCTGCAGGCTAGCTTCGAGAGCCTCACGCAGCTCATGCAGCAACATTTGTCGTCTGGTGGCTCGCAGTCACTGGCGCAGCCACTAGCACAGGCACTCGCGGAGAGCTCACCAGCCGCGATCGCACCACTCGCGGCGACATCGATGCATTGGCTCGACACCTACAACAAGATTACGCCCAAAATCTTCATCTACAAGTGGTTTACCGAGGAGCCTTGGAAGCGCGAGATCCAAGGAGGACCCAACCAATCCAAGATGAGCAACCTCAAGACTTCTTTGGGCATCATCAAGCTCGTAGCTCAAGTTCCCTTTCGTATCTCGGCCCCAGTCGACCGTGACGTCGATAGGGCGGCTTACAACACGTGGAAGTCCCATGTCCTCGCCGTGGCCGAGAAGCTGGAAGTGGCGTTGTACGCCAACTTCAAGCTCTTGGACGGAAAAGATTTGGCTTCCAGCGCATCGAGCCTACGTACTCGTTTCGGCAACTGCGTGAAAGGGCCTGCCGCCACGACGACAAAGATCAAGGTTATGGCCTCAGCGACCCAGCGTATGCTCGACGACAAGACGCTATGCGACGAGGTCACTCCCGTCAACTACGATGGCCTCCCGAAGCTAATCCTGAAGCATGCACAGAAGAGGACCTTTCACATCTAGGTTACATAAAATACTTTCGTATTACGTCTCTTCATCATGCAGTCGTTCGCGCGGGACGTCGTTAGCACATTGGCGCACGGAAGCTTGTGAGAGCTCGTTGGCACATGAGAAAAGGAAGCTACTTGGCGCTCGTGGGCTCGCTTGCGCGTGGGCGCGCAGGTGCTTGAGGGCGCGCGGGCGTGTGGGCGCGCGGGCGTGTGGGCGCGCGGGCGTGTGGGCGTGTGGGCGTGTGGGCGTGTGGGTGCACATGGGCGCGCGGGTGCGTGGGCGCGTGGGTGCTCATGGGCGCGTGGGCGTGTGGGTGCTCATGGGCGCGCGGGTGCGTGGGCGCGTGGGCGTGTGGGTGCTCATGGGCGCTCGTAGGCGCGCTGGCGCGTGGTTCTCGTCACGTTCGCTAACATTCATCGGGATCGGGGCCCGGGAGTCGCGGCAACGCTGTGGCCACGACCAGCATGTACCTGTCTTCGGACTCAATTGCTTGTTGGCGAATGCTTGACTGGCAGGTAGGTACGATTAGCTTGGCCAATGGTTTGCTCTTGTCATTATGTCACGGCTTCTGATTGGTCTATCTCTCCTGTACTTGTTGTTTGTATGCTGGTGTAATATTTTTTTGTCATGACAGAGGCCGATACAATTTTCAAATGTGTTGGCGGCGTGACAAGTTGTCACCTGTGTTTTACAGTCGAACTTGTCTAACTGCATAGGGTATTTTTGATAATTCTGAGAGGTTTATCAATTGTGAGGGGATGAAAATATAAAACTGGAGCATATTTTTTTAATTGCGTGTCGAATAATGGGAGTGCATGCAGCATAGTACCCTCCACCATGCTGCATATACAGTGTGGAGCATGCGCGAGATGGTGGATTGGTTAAGGGTCGGCAGCCCGTTATCGTGGTAGAGTGAAGCTGTGCGCGTTTGGTTGCGGTCGTACGCGTAGAAGAAGTCGAAGATCATAATTCTTTCGTAGCCGTTCGGTGTCAAAATCTTTCTTGATTTCCTTGCCCTCCGCTTGACCGCGCGACTCGATAATATACCAGAAGAGAACCTCGTCCTTCGTCAAAGAGGGCGACTTGGACATCGTCTTCCGTGGCGTCGGAAAATGACATTGCATCGTCTTTTATTTTAATATTCTTGAAGTGCAAAAAAATAAATGGCTGATATATCACGCACAAGAGGAATATCGAGTTTCGGGATATGCACTTAGGCAAGTTCGACTGTATGAACATAACTGGATGAGTCATCTCGCCGCATACGGCCTCACGAATGCCCTTGGATACACGCAATATTGTTGTATAAAACCAGACGCAATTCTAGCCTCTCGCTCGTCGATGCGGCGCTTGTAGCTGGCAATTGCACGTTGATTTCGTCGCTTGAGGGCTCCCGATGCCGTCGTCTTCAACGTTACGAGCAATCAAAACTAACGAAAGAATCCAGTCCTGCACTAATACCGCACATCTCCGTTAAACGCGTCACCAGAGCGAGAGATTACTGGCCCCGGGAGAAATTCACCGAGAGAGATCGCCACGGGCAAGCGTGGCGATAAGACATTAGTTGTTCGAAGCGATGTTCGTATGCGCCTACCGCCGTACTTCTGTATGAGTACATCCCCTCGTCTACTAAGCAAAGCATATCCCATCATCAATTTCCTGCATAAAGTAGAGGTCCCGTGACCGCAACGCGGCCAAGTCTCTCGGCCGCCCCGTGGCCGTCCGTCACAGTGGCTTGCTATGAACACACTCTTGGCGCTGGAATCGTGTAAACGGGCAATCCGTGTGCACACAGATGCCACCCACACCACGACATAACATGTCGTCGAGCTAGTGACCGGAGCTCCCATTCTGGACGTTGAAGACGCGTTTCGAAAATCTGGCCGGTGCCCCGTCGCCTGTCAAATAATCTTTAGCTGTCTCGGCCCGACTTGACGTGCAATGGACCTGCGTCACATTCTACACTCGAACGCGTCCTCGGAAGCGACGTGGCGCTCGGGTGCGTGGACGTCCGAGGAAGACGAGTACCTCGCCGCCCTCGTCCATGCCTTTTGCAACGGCCTGCTACCAGCCGTGCCCCGAAACACGCAGCTCCGCGGGTACCTCGCCATCGAGCTTCATTGTAGCCCGATGCGCGTCTCCAAAAAGCTTTGTCT